>NC_035109.1:331640240-331943271 GCF_002204515.2 Aedes aegypti
GTTGAATGCTATTTTTTTGTTTTGTTTCTGGAGCAGAAGAGATTCGAAGTAAAACACGACCGTCAACTTTAATCATTTTTCACAGTTTGTTGAACACAACACCCACGCGGTTGTAGGACAAAAGGTCGAAGGACAGAAGGTCGAATGACAAAAGGTCGAAGGACAAAAGGTCGAATGGACAAAAGGTCGAAGGGACAAAAGGTCGAATGGACAAAAGGTCGAATGGACAAAACGTCGAATGGACAAAACGTCGAATGGGCAAAAGGTCGAATGGACAAAAGGTCGAATGGACAAAAGGTCGAATGGACGAAAGGTCCAAATTGTACCGTTGAAAGGATTATCGTACACTCAGTTGCTAACATTTTAATCACAAATTCCTCCCTTCTCATCTGAAGTTTTTCCTTCTTTTAAACGAAAGCTGTTCTTCAGAACTATCGTTTGAAGCAATAATTTGTATTAATGCTATTATTTCCAAACAAAAGATTTATTTTCTGAATGTCAGTTGTTATTATTTTGATACTCCAAAGCATAAAGTAATTATTATTAGCTTTTTATTTGATACATTTTCAATAGAGATTTGTCCTTCTTTGAAACATTGGCTGTTCTTCTGGAGTTATACATTATAGTGATTTTTTACTGTTGTAGACACTTGTATCGACGATTATTCCTTCTTTTATACATCGACTGTTCTTCATAGATTTCACTTTTACATCTTGCCTGTTTTTTTTTTCAAATGAAATGTTGCCTTCTTATAAATATCGGCTGTTCTTCATGCTTAACAGTGTTTATGAGCATTTCAATTGCATTTCTAACAAAGGAATTTCCTTCTTTTGAAGTTTTGCTGTTTTAGGGCTATGCATTAGAGTTTTATCTGACTGTTGGTTTCGTCTGATTTAAATTAGCATCAGGGAAAAATAATCATCTTTTTTCTGGAAATAGGTCCCAACTAGGGTAGAGTTTGCCTTTCTCAGATACACTAGCATTTACTGAGAGCTTTTCTGATAATTTGATTATTTTTGTATTTGTGCATCATGCTTTTTATTAGAAGATGATCTGCAACCCGTTAGAAGATAGTTCAAGGAATGCAGGTGTGATGTCGCACCACCGACGATCTGAAATCTACCCATGCTCTGAATGGAGGTTTACAGAAACACACACATTACTCTTGGACTCTATTTCAGAGGGCACTTTAACATATGCAGCAGAAAAAGCCTAGGCAAACTGCTTCTCCTAGCCGCCTTGAACAATGTTACAGGGAGCCAGCCTCCGCATAGCGAACCCTCTGCTCTGCAGTCAACTCATGGCGGCACGCCATAGATGCTATAATTCCAGTATAATCTGAATGACAGACGCAGTGCATTCCAGCACTCGGCATCCCAACACATAGCACATAGAGTGGCATGCACCTCGATGCACTTAGAGTTACATAATTACCAGGAGAACATAAATGAACTAACGAGTCCAAACCGCTTTTCAACGCATCAAAATCATAGTGTGCTGCGCTAGGTTCACAAAAATTCTGGAAGCGCGCGCTAGGGGAGATTCAACGCATGCGCTGCTCGGTGCTACGCTCGCCATCGGTATCCAAGTTGTAAAACAACTGCACGGTAACGAAGAGTCTCTACAGCTATTTTTACCTTATTATGCAAGTGTCTAGATGGTCTACATGATACGGTCGAAGACGCGCGATCCGGAAGCTCCAATCTCGATTCTCGTTTCAAAATTTTGTCTTTACATCTATTATTGTACTGTTTTTGAACACCGCGAGTGACGATGCACATGAGACGCATTGAGAAATTACCCTAAAAAAAGCGAGGAACACCAACATAGGTCTCAAACTGTACAGTGCACGGGTGAGCATGAAAGGAATGTGACTCTTGCACATAAGGCTACAGCACGTACACAGTAGCTCTGGATGCACTACGCCCTGAAAAGTCTAACACAATTTGACCCCGAAAAGATCGTTGTCCAGCTGAAAACTCCCTCAGTATGGTCTTTCTGAAAATATGCGAGTTTTCTTCGCGTCTGTTTTAGCTGTAGCGCTTGTGATAACTTGCTTTTTTATCTAAAGAGTATAGCTTTTGGTTCTTCCTAAATTGTTGTCCATTCGACCTTTTGTCCATTCGACCTTTTTTGTCATTCGACCTTTTATCCATTCGACCTTTTGTCCATTCGACCTTTTGTCCATTCGACCTTTTGTCCATTCGATCTTTTGTCCATTCGACCTTTTGTCCATTCGACCTTTTGTCCCTTCGACCTTTTGTCCATTCGACCTTCTGTCATTCGACCTTTTGTCATTCGACCTTTTGTCCTTCGACCTTTTGTCATAGATTCCACCCACGCTGCACAGCGCACTGTGATGGTATGTGTGGTGAGCAGCGATGGTGCGATGGACCATTGTTTGGCGGTAATCTCTTTGACAATGGAAGATAAGCCGCTCAAAAGAAGAGGGTAATTTTCAAAAAATCGTATATGGACATAGATTAAACGACTTTGATTGCCGAATTCATCAGAAGAGTGAGTCTTATTCATCTTATTTTTGGCTTAATGTTCTCTTTTAGCCAGCGCCTTCTCAGCTAATAATTTGTTTTTCTCTTTCAATGTTTCTGGCTCCAGAGGTTTTTTAAAATTTTTAGATTATTTCCAAAAGGGCCTAGAGTCACGGTTCAATTGATAAATTATATGCTCAAAAATTTTGTTTCTTAATTGCGGAAAAAGTTTTTTCAATTCTATTTTGCAGATCTTGCCATATCATTTGCATAGCAGGATCGCGAGTGCATTGAAATTGCTTTCTCATCACGTTTTTAAAACGGAACAAAATTTTAAGATCATCGTCTATAATCACGGATTTGAATATTACTTCACATTTGGGTATTGCAATTGTATTTGTAAAAGTGTCGAGAGAATGGTCAATATCAAGTTATGTTTGCAAAGAAATGTTAACATCAAGATTAATATCGATTTATGTTTCATAAATAATTAAAAGTGCAGCTGATAGGGTTGAGAATCGCTTCATGGGATATTTGAAATGTAACAGGGACATAATCAGAATCAAAATCAGCATGAGTAACCAGTTGGCTACAAAGGTGACTAGAGTCGGTTAAGACAAAACAATCGAAGAAGGGTTTCTAGAAGAGGAAAAACAAGTAGGACTATCAGGGTATTGAATTGAGAAATATCCTGAAGAGCACTCCTCAAATAAAATCCTGATGTTGGAATCGCTTTGCGGATTATTCCATGAGCGATGTTTTGTATTAAAGTTACCAATGACAAGAAAAATTTGACTTATTACGAGTCAATTTTCGTAAGTCCGTTTGGAGAACATTAACTTGCTGCCCAGAGCATTTAAAAGATATATAGCAAGCTGTGTTTCAACAGAAACACGTAAAGGTTCAAATACTTTAGTTTCAAATGACGAGAAAAGTTGATGTCTTATACGCATATGAATGATGATTGTATCTCCCCCACATGTCCCATCAAGTCGATCATTACGATAAACAAAAAAAAAGTTTGGATCTCTTTTGAGTTGGCTCCAGGCTTCAAAAAAGTTTCAATAATAATATTATTTTGATCCTCCACTGATACCATCAGAAGCTGAGAAATTCTAGAAAAAGCGTTAGATTGGGACCCAGCAGTTTATCGCAATTGAAGCAGACCCAGTTACACTTACGGTTTCACCAAAGATGATTAGAAGGACAAAGATAACCGACTCCCGTATTTTTAAGGAGACATGAAAAGCGCAGCTCTGGTGAGTCAAAAGCATACTAATACGTAACGTTCTCCTAGTGTCCACCAGATGACTAAGTGTTCGTTTATGACATTCACGCTCAAAAAAAGTTACACAACTAACACGGGGTTGTTCGATATTGTCAATCAGTTGCCCTGAAATGTAAGAAAAAGAATGAGAAATCAGCCAGGAGCCATTTTTTTAGCATATGTAAAAATAACACAAACTTTGTGTTGGTTCATAAGAGCCTGATTTTGTGTAAGTCGTTCTAAATTGTGAGTGACTCTTTTTAAGCATGTTTGTTTTGATTTCTTCCTCTTTTATCATCGTTTTTTAATTGCACGATGATTTAAAAGTAGCCGAAAATAATGTTCACGTGCTTTTCGCTCAACAGATGGCAGTAGTGTTTCTTGAACACCGTGTCGCCGGTAAAATATATGGCAAAATGAAGAGTCGTTTATCTTTTTCCTTTTAACCATCTTTGGTTTCACTGAAGGGAAGTTTCCGTTGACAATTTTTAAATGATTTATCCTTAAATTAGCTTATCTTGTCAAAACCTCAATTTTTTTTGAAGCTGTTCCTCCTAATCTGAATTTTTTGACAAAATTTTATAGTTGATGATAAAATCGTGATCGATGATTAGATCGATCCTATCAAATATTCTGAAACTCTGAAATATGTATCACAATATAGATCCCTACAAATTTTCAAAAGTCTGACAAATTTCCAACCTAAGGGATCCATACCTTTGCTTAACTTTCGCACAAATTACCTCTATGCTAAGGAAGGTTCTCAACAATTAAAATGGAATTCTCATGAAATTCAAATTAAACGAGCTCTGAAAGTGTAATTTAGGAAAGTTTTCTTTTCACCAACGAAACACTTTGTATAAGCACAAGCATCCAACCCCTTCGAAGGAATTTCTCGGATTTTGCACCCTCGAAAATTTTCATGAACAACACGCGCAACCAACCGCACAATAGTGAACAAATTGCCGTCTCAGAACACGCGCTACCGCTCTTAAGCGAGCGAAATTTTTCTTCCGCGAATCCGGAGAGAAGGTCGAAGGAATGCTGTTGTTTTCTCCAGTATGAATTTGCCTCTTCTTCTGGTTCGTCGTCGTTTCATCACGTAAGTATTGCCTCAGATGAAAACAATGCGAATTCTTGGCTCCAAATGCCAACCTGGAAAGGTATTACCTCATCAAAGAACGCTTTTCTCATGACGATGATGACGATGGCAACGTCTTAAAGTTGGGCAGCATCTTTACGAGCGTTCGATTAGCTCGAAGCCAAGTTGCTGGTTCGAGGGTAATCAATCATAAATTAATATCTCTCGCTGCTCCTGAAGAAGATAGGTAATGAGCAGGTTTCGTTTTGCCAAAATATAAATTGCGCGTAAAAATGGCATCATCCCGCTTATATGTTATCAGAAGCAATTTTGCGATATTATTGACTCGTTGCAGCTGCTCGTCTTGCATTGCGTCTGAGAGAAGTTGTTATGGCGGTTGTGGTTGCACATGTTGGGCCGGTCACCACCTCCCGGAACAAATGAAGTGGCTCCTTCTTCGGTGGCAGTAGCAGCTGCAATTGCCATTTCGTCCTTTTCTTGAATCATTCTGACGATGAAAGGGCATCCAGCATCGTCATCTTTGCTGCCACTGCCTTGCCACACAGAGTATGGATACGGAGCAATGCTGCACACAGAGAAATACATTATGAACCCCTACAAAATTGGAATATATTTGAATAGTATTAATTAACCGATTGTTCAGTTTGATGATGATGATGATGAAGATGAAATAGACGACATTTTCGCTTCTTTTGTCTTAACAAGTAATTAACACTCAATGGAAAGAATATTCTAAATCCGGAATGCAACCAAGTATTTTGATGTTTCGTAAAAGCTCTATTTTTCTGCGTGTATAAGTAGCTGCTCCAGGACCGGTTAATGTGTGTCAGGCCAATTTAGTCGAACAGGGATGCTGGGAAGCAACGTTGTAGAACCGATTACGTACTGTTGTAGGTACCAATTTACGCCAATGTGGGAAGTGAAGAGGTCATGCAACCTTCTGGTTTCATGATCAAGTGCCACTCGGCTGCCGATGAAATCTGGAATTGAATTTCACGTCCGTCTTGTTTCAGAAGAAAATCGATGCTTTTGAGAGTGTTATTCTAAGGAAAATGTTCAGAAGCGCATATTGAGGGTAAGAAAATTTAAACTTCCAACTGAAGTGATTCGTTAATCTATACATCATTAACCACCGAGTCTTCTCCAGCATTCGATGTCGTAAATCTCAAACGAAAATGAGCTTTCCGGTCATGCTGACTGTGTTTCTGATTCGTTACGGTGCTATTATCGTAAAACATCTGTATCGTTATCGTATGTGAGAATATTGAAAAAGTCAAAATGTCTATCCCTGCAGGGAAGCAATCGATAAAATGATTGTTCGCCCAACCTAAAATCAAGCATAACGACTGAAGAGACTCAATCAAATTCATAAGTAGCCCCGCAATTCTAACCCACATTGACCTGATTTGAAGCCGATCTACCGAACGACAGTCGGCGGCAGCAGTGGGCTGAAATGGGCACCAATCACCGCCATATCACGTCCGATCGTTATCTTTATGGATTTCGTTAGCGGCTCTCGGATGATGTGTTTGGGATACAACCCGAAAAAGGCAGCCATAATACCGTTAGCTGTGCGATGCTGGTGATGATGATGTAGGTTTGGATCAACAGGTTGGTGACGTCTACTGAACTGTATCAAAATTGAGATGAACTGAGATGGGCAGAAACAAAGAAAGCACACGAAACATAGTTTTCGTATATTATGAAAAAATCACGAACTCAGTAATAACATAGTTAATCACTAAACCAAATGTAGCAAATAAGGGAAATTTTGGTATGTTCTTGAAATTCTACAAAAAAGTCGCAGATTAGAATTTCCTAATTTTCCTTAAATATTTCACAAGAAAATTATTTCAAAAGAATGCTTTAAAAAATCATCTTTAAAAAAAATATTTCTAAATATTCTTCTAACGATAAATAAATTATATGTTGTCACGCGAATTTTCACAAAAATAACTTCAAAACATATCAAGAGTTATTTAGGATACTCAATGTATTCGTATAGCTATTCCATTGAAGGTAGATTGAAAAACTTCCATCTTATTTTATAGATTCTTCCTATGTCAATAATTTTATAATACCTAATACGTTTATATAAAGACCCTCTCAAATAAGAGTTTATGATAAAAAAATCAAAAGATAAATCGTTGAAATAATGGAAGAAGATCGAAGGCAAAAGGTCGAAAGGACAAAGCATTATTGCAATAATTATTCCAAGGGTTCTTTTAGAAATCATCAATTCATTACTCCAGGGAAGATATGTAAGTATTTCCGTTGGACTTCTGGAGTTTTTGCGCTACTTTAAGTATATATTCGTTATGTACATTTTTCAAGATTGTTTTTTAGAAAAATATTATTCAACGAGATATTTCCAAATTATTCCAATACCATTGGAAATTAGTCCACTGTCTAATGATTTATTTGACGAACAAGAAAATCTCTAAGAACAGAAAATTCTACCGGTGATTTCTACAGAATTTTCAATTACAAATTCATCACGAATTTCTTGATAATTCCTATAAGAATTCTCTCAGGATTTATTGCAGAAATTCCTTCATTATTTATTCTTCCAGCACAATCGAGCACGATCGCAGACTTCTCAATCAGACACTATTGGTATTGAAAAATAAGTTAAAGTATAGTTATTGGTTTGAAGTTGCTATGGAGGTTGTAGATTCATTAAAGTAAAGATAAAAGGATTACGGACAAAAGGTCGAAAGGACATAAGGTCTAAAACAATTTGCATGGTGAGAAATATTTCCTTCTTCCTTTCTTCTTTTTTTCCTTTTTGTCATAGATTTTTTTATGCTAAGTACTTCTCCTGCGATACCTTGACAGATTCCACTTGTGTCTGAACCAGGACTTTGTAAAAATCGAATGTACATCGGATGTATTCTCACTAGAGACAAGTATTTGATCCATATTTTCATAAACGGAAGGTTTGAGAATATTCTATAGGTAAAATTTTGAATGTTTTCACTTTATAATTACAGTCGACTCTCACCATCTTGATATCGAAGAGACCATCGAGATAGGGAGATATGGAGACAAAGAACATATTTTGTATGAATACTAGATTGAAAACCGCTCCGTTGTAAGGAAAGTTGGAAAAATAATAAAAAATCAGACGTCATTTCGTGTTCCTATATTAATCAGAATCGTGCAAATCTGGTATCCTTTGATATTAGGCATATCGAAATAAAGAGAGAAAATCGGGAATGAAAATCAGATCGAGATATGGAGATATCGCGACAAAGACTATATCAAGATAAGGAGAGGGAAATTTTATGCAGAACTAAGGGACTAAATAAATCAAAGACATAGGGAGAGATATTGATATGTAGAATATCGAAATGTTGAGAGTCGACAGTAGTTTCATATTGAAATCTATGGAAATCCCGTAATGTGATTCATTTCTGCTCATATAAAATGTATGAAAATCACCGATAGAATTTTTTAAAACCTTTCGATTATGAAAATATGGACCGAAAACTGATCTCTAGCGAGAAGTTATCCAATGTTCATTCAATTTTCATAATCTGCTGCTTCAGACATACCGTCAAACGGGGCTTTTTTTTGACATTATTTTCACATTCTTCAACTTTGAGGATTTGTAGCTCTAAGAATTATTGATAGATTTCAATAATTCTTGCATATATTTAAGTTTTATATGTTCATAATAAATGTGCAAAATATGAAGCAAATCCATCAAAAAATAAAAAAAAATTGCTTGTATAGCGACACTTTTAGAAAGCAATACTATTTGATAAAAAATGATTATTTTCGCATAAATTTTGAGCTGATTCTACAGATTATCGTCAATTATGATGGTCTTGGACGTTTCTCGTTGATAAACATAATTAAGAAAATTGTAAAGTGCGAAAAATACACATACCTATATAACTCTTTTCTGCAAAATATGATACTAATTGCTTTTATTTTTCAGTACTAAACTTCAAGTTTACATCCTTTTAAATTAAACTGTGCCCTACGCATGCTTGATTGTTTAAAGTTAATACAAACGAATGATGTAACTATCAAGTACTGTGACGATTGATAAGGTCTGAACAAGAATAATGTTTCACAAGATCGTAAATAATTTACTTTTGATAAAATTATGTTAGTTCCTAATAGTTTTGAGATGATGTAAGGGTAGTTTATTTTTAGCAGATGAAAGATACAATAGCTTTCTACTGCGGATTCATGTAAAATATGACTGAGAATTATGTTTCTAAGGATTATGTTGTGAGTTTACTATTTACAAGTATTGAAATGTGTAAGTTTCATAATTATTAACTTTTCCGAATCCATGGTTTATTTTTTTTGTGTTGTATGCAAACCAACACTTCAATATAAAATATAAGTCGTAAAATTAACACCTTTGATCAATATTTTTTGTAAAACAACATTTTTTGACATAAAATGATCCAAAATTTCCATGGAACATGGCGATTTGATGGTTTCGTGACGATCCTAATAACTTTCCACGATATGTGAACAATTTGAACACTGTTTACATGGCAAATGTTTTGTACCCTGTGAATATGTGGGCTTAGTAGCCTTGCGGTTAGTGGCGTCAGTTGTCTAGGCGTATTGTGCCACGAAGTGTGGGTTCGATTCCCGCTCCAGTCGTTGAAAACTTTTCGTCAAACGAAAAACTCATCACTGGGCTACTGGGTGTTTCGTGTTGTCCGTTGCCTAATGTCAGTGATCGTTCAGTCTGTGCAGCCTATGTGCTGAAGACGGTGTAAATTGTCTTTTTTTTATGTGTTCGGATTTTTTATAGAGCATACATGAGTTAATAAAAGTGCTGAAAATACAAAATGGCTCAGATTAATATTTTTGCTGCAAATAAATCTAAAACGTGAGTGTCCATAGAAGCCCCCGGAATCAAAAGAAGCCCCGTCTGACGGTACCGTGGATTCTTTTAGGAATTTTTTCATGGGTTTCTTAATGGATTATTCCAGAATATCCTAAATTAATTCTTGCATATAACAACTTTTACAAGAAAAAACCGAACTTAGTACTATACCATTTAATTCCACTAGAGTTTGTGTCCTTTGACAGATACGCGTATTACTAGACATTTCCCGGGACATTTCCCAGTGTCGTGTACTAGTCATTACCCGGGAAATCTTCCCGGTATTGGAAACTCTAATCTTGAAGATAAAAATATCGCAAGCCATGTTTCATAACTAACCCATCAGTAAATCCAGAAAACTGTTAATATGTGAGAAAAGCTTAAAATTGTTTTTTGTATATCCAGTAATTCATAAAATGTTGAAGACTGATTTGTCGCAAGAATCGGAATTTGATAATAAATCTCTGAACTGTTTAGTGGAATACCTATAAATAAATGGAAACCATGTTTAGCACTAAACATTTTATCCCACTAGACTTTGTATTCTTGGACAGATACGCATAGTTCGACCAGGGATGGGGTCAAATCTCTTTTGGTACTACACGAGACAGCACCTTAATTTTTTTCTACAGTGTTCAAAGTACCTTAATGCACAGGTACCGGATTTCCGCAAACGCACATGTATTACTGAGAAAAGAAAAAAAAACAGCAAAAATGTAATGTTTTAAAGTAGTAGTTTTCTTCAAATTACATTACAATTTTTCAATTAGTTTTTAAAGAGTTTGGACTTTGTTATAATATAATTACATTATTTTCTTCGTTATCCACACCATAAAATTGGATAAAATAAGTTTAAAGTAAATTTTACGTGAGCTGGTTTTTGCTTCAAACGCAAGATTATCAATTTTTAAGAGAAGGCTGGCAACACGAAGGCTGGCAACACTAGCCAAGTATAGATAACAAGTTGATAGCTCATTAATTCTTGTTAATTTTAGTTAGAAATGGTGTACTTAAAATGTTTTGCCACCGTGCCATTATTTGATAACGGTGATTAGTTTTGAGTGCAATTGAGAAAAATATTGTGAAGTGTTGATTATTGAAGTTAAGTGGAATTAATGTTGCTGACAATTAGTGTGCTTCAAACATGGCTGCTCGTAGCTCATCGGAGTTTACTCAAGGGAGTATTTTCCTATCAAGTATCAAGCTCATTAATTATTTCAACACGTTTAGGTAGGAGTGAATCAATTTAGAAAGAAATTTCTTTAGTAGTGGTGCAAGTATTGCAATGTTTGTTTGTTTTAGAACAACTGTAGAATCATTTTGAGTGCCTCGAAAGAGCCCGAGCAAACGAGTTGGTTTGGGGTTTGGTTTTTCCTCGATTTGCGCGTGATTAGTCGGGCAGAGTCTCGATAGGGCCCGAGCACACAAATCAGTTTGGTGTCTTCCCTTCATTTAGCGCGCGATTTGCCGGTAGTGCGGTACAAAGGTTCAAGCGCTCAAGTTCGCTTCCGAGCGTCCGGTGTGAGTTTGTTTTCTTGGTTTGCGCTCAGTTCGATTCCGAGCGATGTCTGTATGCTGTAAGTAGAGCTGAAAGTGGATTGTGGCTGCTCAACCAAGGATAAAGAATCAATTGATGAGCTCGTTTTATACTTTTATTTCAAATCTTTAACCTTTCAGTCGTCGCGCGATTCGCCACCGTCAAAAACATTGCGCCGCTGATGTGAACGAATAGCGAGATTTTGTTCAGCAGTGTTATACAAAATAAACAGCGCGACGACTGAAGTGTTATATTTGTATGACTGCACATTTAATCCTTACAACGCACAGTGGGACGAAATCAAATAAAGTGGGACATGTGACATTGTGCTGAAACTATTGGGTTTAGTGTTTTAACATGTTCTACATAGTTTCATAATTTATTGAGTACTTCATTTAAACAGTGAAAAAAAAATTCACTTAAGATGATATACACTGAGAAAATAAAACTTGTTTATTTATTGTCAAAATTGAAAACAGTCTAAGGAAGTATTGTAGGCGACATCATCCCATCAAAGTTTGTCGAAGACGAAAAAGCTTACACTGACGAAGTTAGGGAGTAAAAATGATGGGTACCCCCTAAAAACTCATATTTCGTCAATAACTTCTAAATTTGAATTTCTACATTTTTACAATGTTCTACAATGTTTATGGTGCTGTAAAAATACACTTTTTTGCTAAAAAAAACTGAAGCGCTAGCTTTTCAGAGATCTTTTTGATCCTTCGACCTTGACGCTTGCTCCTGGGCAGTGCGTCATGAAAGCCCGAGCAGTCGTCAGTTTTTTCCCCCACGGGTCGCGCGCCGTTTTTCTCTGAGTGCTTTTATATAGCCGAGCAAACGAATGAAGCTGAAAGTGGATTGTTGATGCTCAAGGATGACGGATCAATTGGTGAGCTCGTTTCATGCTACTATTTCTAATATATAAAATATGTATGACTGCACCTTTAATCGTTACAACGGTGAGACGTAAATATTACTTTTCAACACACTTTGAAAGGTTCGTCACTGTGAGTGTTGAAATAAACTCTGATTAATAAATTATTTATGTCTATTTTTTTTTTTCAAAACTCCTTTTTCTTTTTACCTTTATTAATGTAATTAAAAAACTTTGAATGGTTCGACACTACAAGACTTGTAGTGTAGTGTAGACTTGCGAAAGGTTCACTTTATTCAACAAACTTTGAAAGGTTCGTCACCTCAAGTGTCGGCATAATTTTTCTCTACATAGATATTGTGAAGTATGAAAATATTATATTTACATATAAGCATGTTTATATCTTACCAATAATTATTTATCATGGTCTAATCGCTTATCAAAGTGAATCCTGTGACCCAACGATCCTCCCCATTAACAAACATCCCTCCCAGTAACCTTTGTGGAGATGCAGAGGCAAACACGGTCTCCAAATAGCAAAGGTTACACACAAAAATTCCTTTCCCGAATTCCACCTGACTGCAAGGACGTGGCCGGCGCCGTTATTGACCATGTTTAAATAGAGGCACTGAATTATGCACACTGAAGAAGATTATGGCCAATTCCAGCCGAACTTCTTGTTGATTCTTTGTGCATTTTCACTGACTTCGATCAATCACGGAATAGCAACCATTGATATGTGTAGTCAGTCTAAGCTAAGCTAAGCTAAAAAACTGAAGCACTAGCTCCTCATTTTGAAGATTTACGAACGATTTTCTGATGTTTTGACATCAAATTGAAGTGTGCATATCTTGTGAAGCTGCAAGTAGTAGCAGCTTATTTTAGTATCATGCTGTTCCTCAACCTATACCCTTTAAAAATATACACAATTAATTGCGAGGTATAGCGGGGTTCATACCAGTTTGTTTATTGAAATTTGCATTTCCTATAAATAAATATACTTTTTTGTATTTTTTTATTTATATGGTATAATTTTTTAGTTTCGTTTTTATTTTACTATGAAACTTTTAATATTTGCCCATTTTTAACGATTATAAAATGTTATATTTTACAGTTTTAGTCGAAATTTGAACAGCATTAATTTATAAAGAAAATTTTATATTTCCGTGTATCTGACAACATTTTTATAAGGTTCTTCTTCTTGGCATTACGTCCTCTCTGGGACAGAGCCTGCTTCTCAGCTTAATGTTAACTGACAGCTTTCTTTGCCAAAGTTGTCATTTTCGCATTCGTATATCGTGTGGCAGGTACGATGATACACTATACCCAGAGAAGTCAAGGAAATTTCCATTACGAAAAGATCCTGGACCGACCGGGAATCGAACCCAGACACATACAACATGGCTTTGCTTTGTAGCCGCGGACTCCAACCACTCGGCTAAGGAAGGTCCCACAAGCTTGCACTAAAGAGATTGAAAGAGTAGAGATTGTGCTTTGCTTTGTGTCACACAAAAGCAAATTGTCTCCTGCACCTTTCTTTAGGTTTACTCGCAAAGAATGAGTGACGCACAATCAATTCCACTTCGAAACGCATGTTCCAGACATGTATGAGTTTTCAGACATTTCCTGATTTCGACTTCAACTGTAAGGCCGTTTTCAGTGTCTTGTACTAGAGTCGACTTCTCGAAGTCTTGGATTACTAAATTACTGAATTCGGTTTTGATTTTTTAAAAAGAAATTTTTAAAAATTTGATATGTCTTGGGATCAGTACCGTAGCTACGGGAGTGCATCTGATCCATGTCCCAGATTTCTTGGGGGGCAAAATCGTGTTCAAAATTCTTTCTATAAAATTACGGTAACCACCGAACTAACATGGAAACCATTTAACCCAAAATCCGGTACACAAGAGGCCTGATTTGACAATTTGTAGGAACCCATTGATCAACTATGTGCTATGAGTCCGTGTGCTTCAATTTCGATTTTATTTACGCAAAAATGTATTTTGAATCACCTTTGCTGCAAAAAATCACTATTCTGGGTGCATAGTTATTATCCATATATTATTCTGTAATCCAAAAAATATATACTTGAATTGAACTGATACCAATATTCATTTTTCTTTATGTCAACCTCCCCCCTTTAAAAAGTCAAAAAATTGGCAGGGGAGAATAAAAAATCCCTTATTTTCTGGATTTAGGTATTTAAATTTTTAAATAAAAAAAAAAAGGAAAAATTGCAATTCAGAAGACGATTAAAAAATGTGCAAGGATGAACGTTAAAATAGAATAAACATAAATCTCTTTCATTTATTTTTGTTTTGGTCCTTATTTATTTTTATGACCCCCCAACCTTCCTGCGTACCTTCCGAGCGGTCTCGGACATAAAAGAAATTTTTTATTTGTATCAGCTTTATTGCTTTTTTATCCCATAAATCAATGTTTACTTGTTTAATTGTGTAAAAAACTTGATCTAATTACAAAAATAATTGAAACATATGCGAGTATAGTTTTAGAACTTCTTTAAGAATTTATTGGCAAATTTCACTGAAAGTACCACGGAGAAGCTCAAGCTTTAATTATGATGTAAAAACCACATTTATCACTCCATCTAAAAAAAAAGTAGAACGAGATCTATTATTCAGAATACTTATTTGAGGATTTCCGAAAGGGTTATTGTTTAAATAGGTAGAGGAAAATCTGCAGAAACTAATCAACTTTCAAACTCATTTTTAATTTGAGCAATTCTTGCTGAAACCAGGCCGCAAATCGTTCGAATCCCAATTTTACTTTACTGATTGCTAATATGCATATGCTGAAACTAAAGAGCCCTCGTACGCAAGCTAGCTAAACAGTTTGTCAGGAAAACCGTTGTTTCACCATTAGTGCACCGCTTGATTCGAATTCTGAGACCATCTCAAGAAAGCTGAGGAAAAACTGAGTAAGATAGGCTACAACAATAAGGTGAGCAATGATATTTACCCAATGAATTGAACGATTTTTTAAATCATGTTCTACGATTTTGTCGTATATGGCGAGTACAATCAATAAGAGCATCATTTTTTCTACCATAAAGAAAACCACAAGTGCTTCCCAGGTCAATATCTAAAAATGGCTATATGTATAAGTATATGTTTGTTATTCAGATTTTCAAGTACCTATTTTGAAACTTTGTCAGCTAGCAAAATTTATCAAATTTTTGAGACATTGAAGTATCGAATCATACCATCTCGGATATTCCATCGTGCTTGCCACACGATATACATATGCAACTGGCACAAAAAGCTCTCAGTAAATAACTGTGGAAGTGCTGATAAGAAAACTAAGCTGAGAAGCAGGCACTGTTGCAGTTGGAACGTAACACCAGAAAAAAGAAGTCTACTGTGTTATAACACAATATTGCTTCATGTTCAGAGATGTCTAAGAACTTCCTAGCCGTAAAGATCAGGAAATTGATCCCAGACAACTTCATTGTGGCTTCATAGCTGCGGGCGTTACAATTTAAACAAAATTACCTCCAATAAATTTGTCTCCAATAAAGAATTACTCTAACAAAGGTTCTCAATTTTGCTTAATCTATGAGTATGGCATCCAATTTCGTTTTTTATGATGACAATAACCGATCGTAAATTCTTTTTCGTTTACACTTCAACGATTATCATGCTCTGTCCCAGGACGATGAGATGATACATATGATACAATACAGGGGCCTTCCTTAGGCCAGTGATAACTTCTATAGCTATGATGCAAAGCCATGTTCCCGGACAGTCCAAGATCTTTTCGTAATGAGAAAATATTTAACCCTTGTTGATACAATACGCGAAAGGCCGAACGGGCAACATGGGCAAGACGAAGCTCTTAGTTACTAACTGTAGAAGTGCTCTTAGCTGCAAGCTGCAAAGCAGGCACTGTCCCAACAAGGCCGTAACGGCACGCAGAAGGAAAAGAATACAATACTCTCGATACTTTGGTAAAGTGATAACGGCTCCCAACATCCTGAGAAGCCATAAAACTAGCTTAATGTTAATATCTCCATTCGAGCGGAAACATACAACAATCCACCACAATTTCCCTTTAACCCTCTAATACCCAAATTTATATTTTCGATCTAAATATCATATTCAGTTATTCGTTCTAAACAAGTTTTGGACAATGATTTATTTTTATTCGCAAATCTATGAATTTTGGTTTTTGATTTTTATATTTTTCATTTTTGAACATCCCTATCCTTTTTAATTTTTTCTTGAAGCCTCTTCTAGTTACTGATTTTAAGCAATAATATAAATTCAAATTTTTACGATACTTTAAAAAACATTATTTTTTTTTAATTTTTTCTGGATTAATTTTTATTTTCCGTGTAATTAACGGAAAATTAGGTTTTAAATTATTTTAATACCACCAAGTTCGTCTTTTATGATAGGTTGATCGTAGAAAAATATAAAAGGTACGATTTTTTACATTACAAGTCAAATGAACCCCGAGCATTTATAGGTTATATAAAAATACAATTTTTTAAACAATTTTCAAAAATACAATGAAGTTTCAAAAGTCATAAATAACTTTTCTTATATGCATGTTATGAGTCAATGTTTAAGCCAAAAATAAAATCATTTTGATTTCTGAGCTACGAAAAAATACACAAAATTCCAAAGTGAACCCCGTCTAAAGGCGGGGTTGGGTATTAGAGGGTTAACCATGTTTAACATCACAGCAACGGATAATTGCCTCGGCCTCCCGTCCGTCCTAATAGGAGCCAGTTTTTCCATTTCAATAAACCCGCAAAGTGACGAGTCTCGCACACCAGATGGAGCAACTAGTTTGACGACTACCCAAGAGGAGAAGCATTGCTACCAAAGCGCAGTCATTCCATTTTTATGGATCAACTATAGGTCCTTCAGAATATATCCGAATTCAGGGTATGAATCCTGAGAAAAATTGAGAATAGCGCTCTCTCTTTGGGGCTCTCATTCACTGTTGTTATTTATCAAGTTTGTTACAACTTGCTAAACAACGCACTATGGGACAGGGACGCAATCTGGCGGGACAAAATTAATAACTCGGTAACGAAGCGTTTCCGGTATTAGGTGTCTTCGGCAAAATTTTTTGTTACAACGAGGACCATCTACTGACATAAACGGATAGTTCGTAAATCGTCCGCATAGGTGGCGTCACAATCTAACTTTTTACTGTGACGTTCTAGAGACTTGGCATGTTCGGCAAAGTTGTTCATTTTGATGAAATAAACAACTCTCTCGAAGACGTCAAAATTCCACAGCCTACTGTTTTCGAGTTATTGGCGAAATTAAAGAAAATTAGTAAAAAAACGATTTTTTCACCGAATTTGACATTTTTCCTAAGAACCATGTTATATAATATTTTTTGCTGATAAATATATAACAAACGCAAGCTCTGGTGAAAAAAATAATAATAATACGACGCATAAAACCTAAGAAATTATGAAAAAACTTGAAAAATAGAGCAATTTTAAACCCTAATATCTCCAAAAGCGCAAAAAATCGCAAACTCAAATTTTCAGGCAACAAAGAGCAATACTTGATGAAACGGATGTCAAAATTCCAGAGAGGTATATTTTGGTGTTTTTGAGATCTATCATTTTTTTTACAATAATTATATTTCTCTAATACAGTTAATTTCCATGAGGAATCTGAAGGGACGATCGACTTCAAGAAATAACGAGTCGTGGAACAAAAACTTTCAGAAAACTGTTTAAAAAAGCCATGAAATTCAGTTTAAGAACAGTTCCTTGAGTTGATATCGAGTAATGTAGATGAAAGTGTAGATTAAAACTGGGTACATAATTGTTTTTCTTCAATAATTCAAATGATATAATATGCCGTGATCATGTGTCAGTTAATTGTTGTCATCATGGTTCGAGGTGAGCAATTTATTTTGTGAATGTGTTACTTTTAACACGGAAAATCAAATTTTAGAGCATATTCATGTCGATATCTCTAAATACTAAAATTTCAGAGCGCACGATCTCTTGTCCAGAGCTTGTAGATTTATTTTAAAGCGGAAAGAGCGTCGATTCTTGGATGTTTCGAAACAGAGGATACAGATCAAAGGTGTCAATTTAGAGATTCCTTCGATTTTGAGAAATGTTAGGTTGTTTAACCTTAAATATGTGTTTAATCATCGGATTTGCTTAAAGTTTGAGCTTCCGGAAAACTGTGACAACGAATTCGAGATGAAATCCAAAACCAGCTTGTACTGTGAGCAGATATAATAATTTCATGAAATAATAAAATATATTTTTTCCGATAATTCAAACATACACTTAAATATTTGCCATGACAATATTAATCACGTAATGGAAAGAAAACCGTAAAAAAATTAAAAAATCTCAAAAACACCAAAATTCACCTCTCTGGAATTTTGACATCCGTTTTATCAAGTATTGTTCTATGTTGCCTGAAAATTTGAGCTTGCGATTTTCTGCGCTTGTGGAGATATTAAGGTTTGAAAATTGCTCTATTTTTCAAGTTTTTTCATAATTTCTTAGGTTTTATGCGTCGTATTATTATTTTTTTCCACCAGAGCTTGCGTTCGTTGTATTATTATTATTTTTACACCAGAGCTTGCGTTCGTTGTATCAGCAAAAAATATTATATAACATGGTTCTTAGGAAATATGTCAAATTCGGTGAAAAAAACTTTTTTCACTAATTTTCTTTAATTTCACCAATAACTCGAAAACAGTAGGCTGTGGAATTTTGACGTCTTCGAGAGAGTTGTTTATTTTATCAAAATGAACAACTTTGCCGAACATGCCAAGTCTCTAGAACGTCACAGTAAAAAGTTAGATTGTGGCGCCACCTATGCGGACGATTTACGAACTATTCGTTTATGTCAGTAGATGGTCCTCGTTGTTACAAAAAACTTTGCCGAAGACACCAAATACCGGAAACGCTTCGTTACCGAGTTATTAATTTTGTCCCGCCAGATTGCGTCCCTGGCCCATAGTGCAACGGCTACTAAGCAAAGCCATGCTGAAGGTGTCTGGGTTCAATTCCTGCACAGTTCGAACGAAACGTGTAAATTTCTGAGACATATAATGCACATAATTGGAGCATAGAATATCATGGATATTTACATGATATGTCATGTAAACTTCAATTATATGTCATGTAATCTAGCAGGATCCTGAGTGATTAAATGACATATAACACATTTTAACATGATTTCAAAATTAAATATACATGACGCCATGTTTACATGGCATAAATGAAGTTTACATGACGTGTAATCTTCATTATTTTTAACTGTGTGGTCGGTCCAGAATCTTTTAATAATTGAAATTTTCTTGACTTCCCTAAGTATAGAGTATCATCGTACCTGCCACGTGATATATGAATGCGAAAATGGCAACTTCGGCAAAAAATAGCTTTCAGTTAATTACTGAGGAAGTGCTCACTTAACAATAAGCTGAGAAGGAGATTCTGTCCCAGTGTGGACGTAATACCAAGAAGAAGGAGATGAAATTATTTGTCGCGTAATTGCAAAGCCATTCGATCACACATTTTGTGTTTTATCCATCACTGATCCATAACTGTGGTGTAACTGTAGATGAGCTTACAAGCGCCACCACTTCTAGCTCTACTTTACTCACCACCCGTTTTGCTAAAACTTGACATAATTTGCGGTCCATTAGCCATCCAAGGCATCAGAGAGATAGCTATCTCTGCTCGACCGGATGATGATGATGCTGCTGCTGCTGATGACGACGATGGCAATCGAAAGAAGAGCGAAAGTATTTCCCGGCTAGATCACTATACTTATAGACGACTGTGGATGGCTAATGGACTTTCACTTGGGCGGGTGATTTTCACCGCACTTGGAATACTTAGTTTGCCGGCGTCGACTTTGTCGTTGTCGTCGGATGTCGTCAGTCGAGATGTGATTTGTTTGATCAACACCCCAAACCGACACTTTTGAAGTCGAAACAACAGGTGTCAAATTGAACCCGAAATAAAAAAAAACTGAAACCAAAACTGATGCGGTCAGATCAAATGTCGTGCCCTGACTGACCGGACGGTTAGTTTCTTACAAAAAGGTCGATTGAGCAGCTAACCTCAGATGTGAGGTGGAAGGAGGTGACGATGATGACGACGATGACGATAAGCTTAACGTGTCGTTGAAAGGTTGTTTGGCGATAGCCAGAATGGCACTTTGCGGTTTTACGATTAGACGCGATTCGATACGGCCGTGGTTTGGTTGTATCGGCAATTGTGACGGCGGTGTGAAGTCTAATGACCATGGGAAATTTTATTCCGCTTTTGTGATGGCAATTCGAGTAAAGTTTTCGTTTAGCATATGGAAATCGATGAAATCTCAATCGTTTAGGTAAAAATTAATGTTAGATAATGTTCATGAGTTCTTCTTCTTTTTGGCATTATGTCCTCACTAGGACAGAGCCTGCTTATCACCTTAGTGTTCAATTAGCACTTCCACAGTTAATAACTGAGAGCGCTCTTGTCAAAATTGTCATTTTCGCATTTGTATATCGTGTGGCAGGTACGATGATACTCTATGCCCAGTGAAGTCAAGGAAATCTCCATTAGGAAAAGATCATGGACCAACCGGGTATCGAACTCAGACACCTTCAGCATGGCTTTGCTTTATAGCCGCGAACTCTAACCACTCGGCTAAGGAAGGCTCCCTATTTCTTAGAAAACAACTATATCACAAGTTTCCCCAAAATGCTGTGCACCAATCTTTCGTCCTTGATTTTATAGTGCGAAATATAGAAGCCGAAACAAAACAACCCATCCATCCTGAAAGAGTTAAATCACTTTTTTCCACCACCCTTTTGGATTAGCCGCTTGCAAAAATTTTCTTATCTCTGGGTGGAGTGAATGCATCCTTTGGAGCAACATGTTTTCCACCCACCCGCACACCAACACTGACACATTGAAGTGCATTTACGGAGAATTGTTCTCCCATTTCACCGATTCCGGTCATGTGAGCAGAAGGACATCAAAGTGCGCAGAATCGCTCCGCACTCATGCACCCCAAATTGGTAGTGGTGTTGTTTGGGTTCTGCAAACCCATTCCCTATGAAGCACTACTGAGTGGTTGTGTGCCACAGATACCGAAATGTGTGATAGTAGGTGGAAGGTACAGCGATGGGGGTGGAACATAAAGGAGGTCACTATCGACACCGGATATGCACGACATGAAGAAAAAGGGGAGCTATGACTTTGCACCGGTTAGCGACATCAAGGGTCAAACAGTCATCCGTGCATGGGGAGGAACGAGAGAAGTAGACTGGTTCAAGAATTGTAATTATCGGTTCAAAACCTGAACAAAATTCTGTTCGAATCGTGAGCTGTTTTTCGTTTGAATCCATAATAGTATTTCGCTTGAATTGTGGAAAAAAATCCGTTCGTATCCTGAACAGGAATGCTTTCAAATCCTGAAAAAGATATTGTTCAAATCAGTAGAACCATGTTAGAATCCTGTTCAGGATTCTGTGAGAATCTTATTCAAGATTCTGTGAGAATCCTGTTTAGGATTTTGTGACAATCCTAATCAGGATTCTGTGACGATCCTATCCAGGGTTCTGTGAGAATCTTGTTCAGAATTTGGTGAGAATCTTGTTTAGGCTTCTGTGAGAATCTTGTTCAGGATTCTGAGAGAATCCTGTTCAGAATTCTGAGAAAATCGTGTTCAGAGTTCTGAGAAAATCCTTTTCAGGATTCTGGGAGAATCCAGTTCAGGATTTTGAGAGAATCATGTTTAGGATTCTGAGCTAATCCTGTTTAGGGTTCTGAGAGAATCCTGTTTAGGATTCTGAGAGAATCCTGTTCAGGATTCTGAGAGAATCCTGTTCAGGATTCTGAGAGAATCCTGTTCAGGATTCTGAGAGAATCCTGTTCAGGATTCTGAGAGAATCCTGTTCAGGATTCTGAGAGAATCCTGTTCAGGATTCTGAGAGAATCCTGTTCAGGATTCTGTGAGAATCCTGTTCAGGATTCTGAGATAATCCTGTTCAGGATTCTGTGAGAATCCTGTTCAGGATTCTGTGAGAATCCTGTTCAGGATTCTGAGAGAATCCTGTTCAGGATTCTGAGAGAATCCTTTTCAGGATTCTGAGAGAATCCTGTTCAGGATTCTGAGAGAATCCTGTTCAGGATTCTGAGAGAATCCTGTTCAGGATTCTGAGAGAATCCTGTTCAGGATTCTGAGAGAATCCTGTTCAGGATTCTGAGATAATCCTGTTCATGATTCTGGGAGAATCCTATTCAAGATTCTGAGAAAATCGTGTTCAGAATTTTGTGAGAATCCTGTTCAGGCTTCTGTGATAATCCTGCTCAGGATTCTGTGAGTATACTATTCAGCATTATGTGTGAATCCCATTCAGGATTCTGTGGGAATCCTATTCCTTCAAAGAAGTGTCTAGTATGATACGTATAATCAAAAATGATACCATTCTTATAACATTAAAAAGTCTGTTTTGAGTACAGTAACGATCAACAATCTTCGTTTCTCATCTGGGACGTTCGTCTTTATGCAATTGCTGAAGCAAACCCAAAAGAAACCCCCAACCCCAGTAGCGACTCGCCTATTGAAGCAGCACAGGGGTTAAAGGTAAACACATTCCGAAGAAAACTGACGGACGAGCCCCTCTTTTTACCAGTAGTCGACTGCAGTGTCGTAATCATGCGGGATCTGTTGCCGTAGTCCCTGACGGCCGTGGCTTTGTGGGCTAGGGAGCATAATCCCGCATAACGTGTCTGGCTTCGGGCAACTTTGGGTTTCATTACGCCGCCCGATGAAAAGATCCAGATAGCTCTGGCGACCCTTTGAAATCGGTTCAACTACCCCAAAGCCAGTTGCTGTAGCGGTTAGCTTGGCTATAATCGGAAGCAATTTCATCTTTGCCGGTGTTGGGGCTTTGAAAGGAAATTTGTTTGAGAATGTGCGCTGAAAACAAGGAGGCAGCCATGGGGAATGACCTACGGTTGGGATTAAGGTTGAAAATTTTAAGGAAGTGTAAACGGTTGACACTTCGATGATCCCCTAAGGAAACAATTTACTTCAAAGATAGGGATGAGTCACACTATGATTCGTTCTTTTTGGTAATGAATAAAACAAATAATAACGACTTGTTAATTTCCAGCAAAGTATCTGCAAATTGATGGTTACTATCCCACAATGAATTCCATGAATGATGGCTTCTGTCGTTGAAATTAAAAGCCAGAGTTTCGAGTGCCAAACGCAATTAAGTCATGTTATGTTGAGTGCTCAAAGAGCGTGACCGTTTTTTCGGCGATCTTGTCGAGTTTAAAAGACTCGGAGTTGTGTTTTAAGCCACCGATTGAATTCAAGAAGAAGCCCCATTGTTTGCGTGTCTGGTTTTCTACATCAGTGACGACAGCCATAAAATTCAGCGGCCGTTGTGCGAAGCAAAAAGGTGCAAAACTTGATGTCATCCCGGTCTACGTGAAAACGTTTCGAGTTTGTAGTTTAATATCGTGAAGATAGCATCTGACGTATTTCTAAGCGTTTCACGGTCTGCCTTGAATTCTAAACACCATCAATGAGATTACTTAGTTTGAAATTTTACGACCATTTAAAGTCTTCAATCGTTTCATGGATGAACACAATCAGCTGTTAATTTATCCGCCACAGGAAGACATTCAAAGCTAAATTTAATTTAAGATCGATTTGTAATAATCAGGTCGATCAACTGTCCGCTAATCGAAGCTAACATGCGTAAATGAACTCAAATGAACGTGACGTTAACGGCCATAAATTCTAATGATTGTTCGTTGTTCTGCGAAGGAATCAGGCGATGAGGTAGATGAGGACAAATAACAGAATAACCGTTTCGAATACCGTTGCAAATCGCGCCAGGGGTGTCGCCTTGAAATGAAGTGAAAAAAATTTCGCTTTTTTGTCTGGTTCTGAACAGTGGCATTGTATTGACTTCTGGACAAACACACCCTTGTGTCTAAGAAGCTTTAAGTGACTTTACGCAATAATTCATGATAAACCTATGATGGAAGATTCGGAAGAATGCTATCGACTGAGAGAACTGGCAGTAATCTGTTATTGGCGTTGCAGTCAGTGTAAATCAAAAGCTGATTCGTTCCAATTGTCCGACGTTTCGATGTATTTAACACCTTTTTCAAGGATTCTAAAATATAAACATTTAGGTACATAAATATCATTTGATCAAGGAATTTTACAAGTCTTACAGAAACAATAGCTTTTTCGTCAGGTGGCTCTAACTGTCGAGCAGTGGTCATTACACATTTAAACATTCAAACAAAACTTCCTACAAACATTACAGAAAACATTAATCATTTATACTAAGTCAAAATATTATTAATTAATATAATTACTGGCACAATAAACTCTTAGTTGTAAAACACTGATTCTAATTTAGTTTTCTTTGTCTTAAATCTACTTGTCCAGCTGTCGTTTCGTTCTTAATTAACTATGTTGTATGCAAGCTGGCTTTCAAGTTTGGTTGTGTGTTGGTTGTTCTCGTTCTATCTTCACAGTATGCTGGTGTCTTACACACAATCAAAACCCAAAGAAGAGAACACAACGACACAGAGAGAGATGAATGCCATTTGCTCGCAGAAGAACGAGAACAACCAACACACAACCAAACTTGAAAGCCAGCTTGCATACAACATAGTATAGTTAATTAAGAACGAAACGACAGTTGGACAAGTAGATTTACGACAAAGAAAACTAAATTAGAATCAGTGTTTTACAACTAAGAGTTTATTGTGCCAGTAATTATATTAATTAATAATATTTTGACTTAGTATAAATGATTAATGTTTTCTGTAATGTTTGTAGGAAGTTTTGTTTGAATGTTTAAATGTGTAATGACCACTGCTCGACAGTTAGAGCCACCTGACGAAAAAGCTATTGTTTCTGTAAGACTTGTAAAATTCCTTGACCAAATGATATTTATGTACCTAAATGTTTATATTTTAGAATCCTTGAAAAAGGTGTTAAATACATCGAAACGTCGGACAATTGAAACGAATCAGCTTTTGATTTACGCTGACTGCAACGCCAATAACAGATTACTACTCCTATGATGGAAGTATTTGAAATGAAATTTGAGATATTTGAAGTGTCAACCTACTTCTTGTGCACTTTTAGGGCTTGTCTCCTTTTTGTGCAATAGATTTGTTTGCTAAGCTTTGAAGACGTTTTAATTGTTTATTTTTTTTTCCGGCACACGTCCCAAAATAAAATTGCTTCATTAAGGTGAAACATCTCGGAATGCAAAGATGGCCGTCACAATGGCCGACTTCTCCACCTACTCACGTTTTCAAAGGCACAAAACTGGAGGAATAGTTGGCAAATGATCCTGATCTTCTTATTTTAAGCTTTCTACTAGTGCACAAAGCCAAAATAAAAAGTGCACTGTTGTGGGATGCTTTCTTTGCGAGATTTGTGCCTCTGAAGTTTTAGTGCTTTAGTTTTTGCTTTAGTTGATTCCAAACTGTTTCACCTTAACGACTTTTTGGAAATCAACTGAAATGTTCGGTAATGTCAAATATTAATAAAAATTCATTCATAGATTTCACCAAAAATCACCATGGATATTACTATGGGTCCGTTTCATTTCAGTCATTAATCAGTCCAAGCTGCTGAAAAAGATCTTGATGGCAAAAATACGAACGATTCTCTCATAAATCTCTTCGAAACTACCAAAAAATATTTCCCCAGGAACACTTTTAGCTCTTATTTTTTAGATTTATCCGCATATTTTTTCTTAAATTATGCTAGAAATTTCACCCTATAACCTTCAAGAAGTATTACAATAAATAATCTACGAGTTTCACCCATCCTATCAGAAATTTTCTCATGAATCTTTTCAAGAGTTCTACTCGAAATGCATTCATATATTTTTCCAAAGGGTTTTGAAAACAAGGCATCAATTTTTTTTAAAGAACGAATAACCTCCGGGTTAAAATCTCTCAAAACAATCAAGAAAAAGAAGAAGTGTACCGAACATATGACGAGGAAATTCAGCAAAAGTTCATGGAATTCTTGAATAATTGCATGCAAAAATATCTTTAAAATTTTTAAATACTACTCGACCACCTTTTTCAGATATTCCTGTGAAATTTTCAGTAACTTCTCAAAATATGTTCGTCTGACAATTTTACTCATGGAGCCTTTTTGAATTCCCCTAGAAGTTCTATGGCACGGGTTTTCAGCCTGTTTGGCTCGTGGAGCACTTTTTGAAAAAAAAATTGTTGTGCGGAGCACCTGTTCTTCATCATCACTCCGTTTTAAATCTCTATTTTTACACGCTGAAAACGACCCTAGAATTCCTACACGAAAATCGTAAAATAAGATATATATTGGTCAGCCTCTTATCAAAATTTTGATTTTATTTATAAATTTTAATACTTAGCACACAAATCATTTTATTATTTTATTTTATTGAGCTTTTTTTATTTCAAGGATAAACTGTGACAATTAGGCATCTATATGAATCTTGATTTGGGTTTTATCAAATATCTGAAAATTCTTTGCCTAAAAACGGCAGAATTTATATCGTTAGGAATTTTTTCAGTTTTGTTGTTAGTTCGATCGACTGAGCGAGTTTCTGTAACAAAATATTTTTTTTTTAGGCCTTCAATAATATGTCTGAATTGGTTACCCATTTTAATAAAACTCGCGAAATATCCCTAATTCGGTATCACTGTGTCAAAAGTTCGATTATTCGATGTTGCAAGTATTTTAGATTTTTTAATATTATGTCGAGGAAAATTAGTTTTCTTCAACTTTAAAGGTTGTTTTAGGATAATTTGCACCGACAATAACAAATTCTTTGCAAAAAATAATTTAAGGTTTTCGTAAAGAAAATATCCAATGTACATGAAAAAGCAATTTCGATGAAGATTTCGACACCGTGTGTATGAAACTCTTAAAAACTGAGTTTCATCATCCTCCATAGAGTAAGGTGGGGCAAAAGTTCGACCTTAGTGGTATAATCAAAGTTTCCAGGAAAATAATAGCAGATGAAACAAAACAAATACCATACAGCGAACCTTCAACATATTGGCTATAACTTTGCTGAACAAACTTGTGTCAAAATATTTACCCATTTTTAGTTATAACAGTTTCAAAATTGATTGTCTTAAACGAACTTTTGCCCCACCGGTGGGGCAAAAGTTCGAATCTAGTGTGGGGCAAAAGTTCGTTGGCTAAAACACAAAATATCAGTACTTTTATGTCAGGCATACTTTATACCAGCCGTAAACTTATGTTTGCCGAAAAATACACACTAAATTTTCATCAAAAAATGCCCAAAACAGGGTTAATTATAATACACCCAAAAAATAGCAGTTTTTCGCAAAACTAAGTGAAAATGTAAAATTTTTGTGACATTTTTCGCACGATCAGGCAAATTTCGCTAAATTTGAAGATAATATGTAGATTTCAGGAAATTTGAAAAATTTTCCGTGGGTTTATACATGGGTCGAACTTTTGCCCCGCAGATTTGAACTTTTGCCCCGCAATGGGCCAAAAATTGATTCCAACTATTTATGGAAAAACTAATACACGTCAAAGCATCCTTATGATAGGCCTAGAAACGCCCTTACATAAAATTTTGAAAAATATGTTATCTTCATTTGGTTCCATGCATCGAAAGTTTGACCAAATATTACAATATTTACGTCGAAAAACAACAAATAGCCATAACTTTTCCAAATCTCGATCGATTTTTATGATATTTGGAGTGAAAGTCTCTTACTTGAATAGCATCCGAACCACCATGACATATCTAAGTTTTGATTTGATTTGAGCGAGAAATCTCAAAAAAAAACTCTTACCCCACTCGAACTTTTGCCCCACTTTACTCTAAGGTCGAACATATCATAAGCTGAGTTATACTTGAAAATACCTGAAGGTCGTAGACATAAAAGTCAATTTGGACAAATTGAGATGTAAAATTGTGAAAAATCAATAGAATCGTTCTGGTGGGCTTCGATCCCACGACTCCAAATACGCTAGACTGGGCGCGTTAACCAACTACGCTACAGAACGGGTAACGATTGGCCAACCTTTGAAATTCATTGACTAACCATTTCGCCAGTTAACGAGTGCGGGATTCGTCGGTCGAATGATTTCTCGCATTTCTTTTTTCGGCATGTGAATCTTCGGGAATCCACTGTCTTCTGAATCAGTTTCCACTTCCTGTTTTTCTAATTTTATTCAGATATGTAAATGTTTCATTAATTTTACAGCCACCTATTTCCGAAA
Organism: Aedes aegypti; assembly: GCF_002204515.2. NCBI lineage: Eukaryota > Metazoa > Arthropoda > Insecta > Diptera > Culicidae > Aedes > Aedes aegypti. The sequence goes on from NC_035109.1 coordinate 331,668,642, forward strand.
TTGTTAAATATGTTTTGGATATTTTTCATCTTTATTTGAGTGGCTTTTTGCCCTTGGTGAGTTTGCTATATTTATAACTGTTTCAGCATCCTGTGGACACTTTTTCATCTTTTCTAGGGGCATATGTCATAGATCGAGTCGATCAAAATGACTCACTGTCGACCGAGAAACTCGCTCGACTCGTCTCTGTCACTCGAGTTTTTCGACAGTTGTCACTCTATGTGACTGGATTACTATGGGAGTCGACGATTCCAAATCATTTTATCACTTTTTTTCACTGCAACACGAGCTGAAAGAGGTGATTTTTTTTCTCAAATTCAGAAGAGCTCAGATTTTTCCTTCCGTTTTTTAGAAATGAGTAGTGTCGATAAAGTTGTACGTGAAAAATCGAATACCAACAATAAAAATTTCCCTGTAAGAAGACCACAAATATATATATTTTGTTTCACCTATAGTTTAACTTTGCAAAACAAACATTTGTAACAATAAATTACCCAGATCATCGGAAACTCTTAGAGATGGTACACAAATTTTGTCTCGATAATTTTCGACCCCCCATCCTTGTCACCTTTTTGTATGAGTCCGAATGACTCCGAACCGGGAGTTAGTTCTGTTTGATCTTTCGACCTTGACACTTGCTTTTGCCGGGGCGAGCGACGAGGGCAGGATCAAACATGTCGCGCGTCGGTCTCGTAAGTGAAAAAGTGCCGCGATCGGTTAGTTCTGTTTGATCTTTCGACCTTGACACTTGCTTTTCCCGGGGCAAGCGACGAGGGCAGGATCAAACATGTCGCGCGTCGGTCTCGTAAGTGAAAAAGTGGCGTGATCGGTGAGTTCGGTTGGAGTAACTGAAAAAGTGCCGCGATCGGTTAGTTCTGTTTGATCCTTCGACCTTGACGCTTGCTCCTGGGCAGTGCGTCAAGAAAGCCCGAACAGTTTTTTTTTATTCTTTTTGGGTCGCGCGCTTATTTTTTTTCCTGAGTGCTTTTTTATAGCCGAGCAAACGAGTGAAGCCGAAAGTGGATTGTGGCTGCTCAGTCAAGGATAACGGATCAATTGGTGAGCTCGTTTCATGCTACTATTTCTAATCTATAAAATATATGATTTATCAACAAACTATGGATGGTTCGTCACTGTGAGTGTCGACACAAACTCTGATTCATGATTTATTTATGTTTAACATTTTTTTTTTTCAGAACACCTTTTATATACCTTTATTTTTGTAATTAAAAAAAACTTTGAATGGTTCGACACTACAAGTGTAGACTTGCGAAAGGTTCACTTTATTCAACAAACTTTGGATGGTTCGCCACTGTAAGTGTCGGCATAATAATAAGAGTGTTCTATGATGTCCCAACCAATCGAGTTTTTTGTTTCTTTTCAAATGAGTAAAATATAATAACACATGCTTTCGTCCTGACAGCTGTAGGAATGTTACATTTAGGTATTTGTTCAACAAACTTTGAATGGTTCGTCACCTCAAGTGTCGGCATTATTTTCCTCTACATAGAAATTGTTCATATCAAATGAAAATATTATATTTACGTATAAGTATGTATATATCTCACAAATCATTGTTTATCATGGTCTAATCGCTTATCAAAGTGAATCCTATGACCCAACGATCCTCCCCATTAACAAACATCCCTCCCAGTAGCCTTTGTGGAGATGCAGAGGCAAACACGGTCTCCAAAAAGCAAAGGTTACACACTAACATTCCTTCCCCCAATCCCACCTGACTGCAAGGACGTGGCCGGCGCCGTTATTGACCCTGTATAAATAGAGGCACTGAATTATGCACACTGAAGAAGATTATGGCCAATCCCAGCCGAACTTCTAGTTGATTCTTTGTGCATTTTCACTGACTTCGGTCAATCACGGAATAGCAACCATTGATATGTGTAGTCAGTCTAAGCTAAGCTAAGCTAAGTCCGAATGACTCCGAACCGGATTTTCCGAACGGTTCAGTGACTCAGCGGATTGCAAAAGAAGAGCGAACTGAACCGAGCGAACGGAAAAAGAGCGGTTCACTCCTTGTTACGCGACATACGTCGTTCCTTTCGTATCTTTCTCTCTCTCATTCTTCGTACATTCTTCCCCAAAAGCTCACTCTACACTCGGCCTATTTCCCCTTTCCTTAAGGTGATTATAAAACGAAGCCAAACTTTGAATTTTTACGTGCACAAGACTGGAGAATCTGACAACAGTTCACGTTGAAAACCAATCAAATTGCTTGCTTGGTGGTGGTGTCCAATGGGATAAATTTTCAACGCGGAGCGCTGTTTGGTTCCCAAGTCTTGTGCTCTTGAAAATTTGAGATTTGGCTTCGTTCCATAATCACCTTAAGGCCCAAACGCAATGATTGCGGAACGGCAACGGAAAGCGGAACCGGTTCGCCAGCATGAACTATAGCATGCTTGTCGACTGTGATTTGGATCACTTTCGTTCGTTGACGGCACAGTAAGGACGATGGCGAATCGGTTCCGCTTTCCGTTGCCGTTCCGCTATCATTGCGTTTGGGCCTCTAAGGAAAAAGCAAAAAAATGTGCTTGCCATTCCAGTGGGCACTTTTTCTCTCTATCTCTATCTTCCTGTGTACTGGGCGGGGCAAATTTGTCTGTCTATGCTGAGGGCGCAGAGAGCACGGTGCACCAGAAAACACTTTGCTTACGGGTGGGGCGTGGCGCGCAAAGCAATGTACGTGCCAAGCGTTATAATAAAGCCGAGAAACGAACGAAGTAGAATAGAGGAAAAAAAATGGTTCGTTCTTTTCCGGGTCACTTTTTATCTGATCCGTGCTGATTAAATGAATTCCAATAAAAAGAGTATATTTTACTACGACTCATAATGTTGTTTTCAATTTTTCACACACAAGAACTTTTGCTCCCCTTCTGATTTTCTAGCTGACCCCCCCCCCCCCCGCGTTTCAGTAGTTCGCTATATTTTGGTCAAAAATGAGCATTTTAACTTTCAAAATACCCTACTGTCGAAGTGAATCAAAAGTGCCAAGAATAGGATGCGACACCCTACCCAAGTAGCACAGTTTGTTTCAACTCAAAAATAAAATTATCTCTTGAAACTAATCAGAGTTGTCAATTATTGCAAATATGACTTGCAATTGCACTGAACAGCAACGCAAAAAGCGCAAGAGCCGGAGTCTGTTTGTAACATATTTAAGTCATATCAAAATTGTTCATTTGTTGCAAAATACTTAAAAGAAAAAAATTAAAACAAAAATATAAACGAGAATCGAACTTTTGACCTCAAGATCACCAATCTTCTTCTCTACTCACTACTCCACCAGTTCTTCGAACAATTGCTTCGCAAATGCACTATAAAAGCGACCACGTGGCCCATTAATCAAAGCTTGTTGCTTATAACTTTACTGCACCCTTCGGAATACAAGTTCATTACTGGCGGAATTAGGCCACGCCTGAAATAATCTAAACTTTTCGCAAAAACTTCCGTGCAACACATGAGAAACATTTTTTAAACAAACTGTTGCTAGACCAAGTTTTCCTTGTTAGATGATACGTAAAGTGCAACTGGATTGAAATAAACAAACTTCCATCTGTCATACACGAAGTTCAGTGCAACTTTCTCGCAACTGGGATGAATCTTCTTGAGTTGTGGGTATGGGAACGGAAATGAAATGCAAGTTGCGAAAGCTTTAAATGAAAGTAATGTGAAACATAACATTAAAACTGGCATTTTGGAAGAAGTTCCAAGAGTTTGTTTGAAAAGTTGCTGGAAACATCTTGATAAATTTGATTTTATTGCTATTTGCAAAGGATATTTGCAGCAAATCTTATCGTTTCAAAAATGTTGAACGTCATACAAGGAGTGAAATGTATGTTCATTGGAACGGCAATGAAACTTTATGAGTCTTGATATTGATATGCAACCAAACTAGAACCAGGTAAGTTACAGATGCTTTTCTTGATACGCAATTGAAACCAATTTTGAAAAGCATATCTCTGGAAGATGTTACGCGTGCTACTTGGGTATAGTACAACTTATCAAAATGTTTACAAAGCTTAGTTTGGAACAATTTTTCAATTCATCGAGTATTGTTCCAAAAAACTACTGCAGTCTCTATAAATGGGGTCGTCCGTTACCACATGTTCATTTATAGGGAAGGGCCAATGACCACAATCCATACAAATTTAAAAAAAATTGTGTTTGTTCATAGAGCGGTTCCATTTGAATTCGAATGTCGGTTTACTTTTGTATTTTTTGATTTGGATGAAATTTTGCACATGCTTTCTTTATGCCCAAAAATGCCTTTTTGCACCATCGGCTCGCCATTTTGACTCTAGCTTTACTTTTGAGAAGGGCCTAAGAAAATAATCCTTAATAATTTTCAAAAATCATAACTTTGAAACGGTTTGTCCGATCAGTTTGGTGCCTTCCGCAAAGTTTTAGGTTATTGTTGGGACTATCTGGAAAAAATATGCACTGTAAAAAAAATGTTGTAATTTTTTATATATCGAAAATAAAGCTTAAAAATCATTTTTCTCAAAAATCGTATTTATGATTTATTTTTATTTTTTTATATGTTAAAGTAGACAAAAAATGAAGTCTTTTGCACAGTGGGTCAAGATGAAGAAATCATGGACAAAAAAGTTATGATTTTTTGAAAATAGGTGAATTTTTGAAAATGATCATAATAAACTTTTGAAATATTTTTCAACTCGATTTTATGAAAGAACGAAAAATTTACAACAAAAAAGGTATACGAAAAAATCAGGCTAACTTTTACCGTTTTAAAGATACAGCGATTTTAATACAAAATTATGATATAATTTTCAATTATTGGTCATTATAATGTAACTTAGAAACGGTTTGTCCGATCAGTTTGGTGTCTTCCGCAAAGTTTTAGGTTATTATTGGGACTATCTGGAAAAAAATATACACTGTAAAAAAAATGTTGTAATTTTTTATACATCGAAAATAACGCTTAAAAATCAATTTTCTCAAAAATCGTATTTATGATTTTTTTATATGTTAAAGTAGACAAAAAATGAAGTCTTTTGCACAGTGGGTCAAGATGGAGAAATTATGGACAAAAAAGTTATGATTTTTAATAAAAAAGGTGAATTTGTTGAAAATGGTCATAATAAACTTTTCAAATGTTTCGGTAGCAGTTAGCAAAATTTTCTCATATACCTTTTTTGTTGAAAATTTTGCGTACTTTCATAAAATCGGGTCGAAAAGCATTCAAAAAGTTTATTTAGACCATATTGAAAAATCAACCTTTTTTAAAAAAATCATAACTTAACATAACAAAAGTCCATGATTTCTCCATCTTGACCCACTGTGCAAAATATTTCATTTTTTGTCTACATTAACATATAAAAAAAAATATAAATACGATTTTTGAGAAAATTGATTTTTAAGCGTTATTTTCGATACATATAAAAAATTACAACATTTTTTTTTACAGTGTATATTTTTTTTCCAGATAGTCCCAACAATAACTTAAAACTTTGCGGAAGACTCCAAACTGATCGGACAAACCGTTTCTAAGTTATATTATAATGACCGAAAATTGAAAATTATATCATAATTTTGTATTAAAATCGCTGTATCCTTAAAACGGTAAAAGTAAGCCTGATTTTTCTGTATAACTTTTTTGTTGTAAATTTTGCGTACTTTCATAAAATCGAGTTTAAAAATATTTAAAAAGTTTATTATGACCATTTTCAAAAATTCACCTATTTTCAAAAAATCATAACTTTTTTGTCCATGATTTCTCCATCTTGACCCACTGTGCAAAAGACTTCATTTTTTGTCTACTTTAACATATAAAAAAATAAAAAAAATAAAAAAAATAAAAAATACGATTTTTGAGAAAATTGATTTTTAAGCTTTATTTTCGATATATAAAAAAATACAACATTTTTTTTACAGTGTATGTTTTTTTACAGATAGTCCCAACAATAACCTAAAACTTTGCGCAAGGCACCAAACTGATCGGACAAACCGTTTCTAAGTTATATTTTTTTGAAAATTATTAAGGATTTTTTTTCTTAGGCCTTTCTCAAAAGTAAGGCTAGAGTCAAAATGGCGAGCCGATGATGCAAAAAGGCATTTTTGGGCATAAAGAAAGCATGTGCAAAATTTCATCCAAATCAAAAAATATAAAAATGAAATTTGGGAAAAAAGTCGTCATTTTCTGTGGAACCGCTCCATACGAAAATTTTAAAATGTTTGTATTGACTGTGAGCGACCACGAGGGAGGAGGGGGGCTCTAAGTATTTTTGATTGAAATCCATCAAAATTCACTTTAATTCTTGTTTTTTTTTTAGGTTTTTTACGGATGTCTCTGCTAAGATTTCTACAGTAATTATTTCTGATTTTCCTCCAGGATGTGTTTATTTGGTATAAACCTGAACAGAATTCTGACTGAATCCTGAATGGGATTTGGTTGGAATCCTGTACAAAATTCTTATCGAATCCGTTGCTGGATTATGATCAATGTTGGCTCAAAAATCTTACCGAATCAATGTCATGCAATTTTCTGGGTTTTCTTGTGAATTTTTCTTATTTTGAGTGAATGTGTATGAGAGATTTTTTAAAAGGTAAATGGCGTTTTATTGGAGCCAATATAATGAATGATACAGTGAAGATGTGAAATGTCGAGTTGTATCATTACGTACTTACAGTACGGGTCTTTCTAAGCCGAGTGATTAGAGTACGCGGCTATTATACAAAGCCATGCTGAAGGTGTCTGGGTTCGATTCCTGGTCGGTCTTTTTGTAAAAATAAAGTTCCTTATCATTCCTGGGCATAGAGTATCATTCTACTTGACACACTGTATACAAATGCGAAAATGGCAACTTTGGCAAAGAAAGCTCTCAATTAATAACGCTGGAAGTGCTCCTTGAACACTAAGCTGAGAAGCAGGCTCTGTCCCAGTGGGAACATAATGCAAATAATCCTGGTGCATAGAAGTCAAGGAAATTTATATTACGAAAAGATCCTGACCCGACCGGGAATCGAGCACAGATACCTCCAGCCTGGCTTTACTATGAAGCCGGGGACTCTAAATACATGGCTAAGGATGACTCCAAATATGCTTATTTCAAATATGACGACATTATTTATTATCACTTTTATTAAACATGTTTTTTTTTCTACTTCCAGGTATGCACCAACGCAAGATGCACTGCTTTTTGAACTGATTGGATTTGGATTGACATTTTTCCGTATGTAACAATTAAATTTATGCGAATACCTACTACCCACCCAATTTGTACATACCGAGCGAGATGAGCCATCCTCGGGCTGCAAATCTCGTTAATAAAGATATTAATAATAATAATAACAAATCCAATCCGTACATTTTAAATAGTTTTGGTCCAATCTCAACAATAATCTTTCACATTTTAAGGGAAATTCATCCAGTAGGACTCATTGTAATTCAACCATAAGGTTTCATGCAAAAGTTCTTGAATCACTTCAAAAGATCATCACAACCATTTTATTGCCACGATTTGGCAAATCCCATTCCAAATATAAGCCAAAAAGTTAGCAAAACTCTCGCCTTCTAACTCAATTTCCATCACTTCCCTATTTCTACGGGGGCACACGTTCCATTTCTAGCTCATTATAGAACACAGACACAGATTCACAAAAAAAAAACAAACCTGACTGCGGCACAACCAAAGAGTTCAACCACACGTCGCAAAAATCCACCCTTATACCTACAACTTCGTCATACCGAAAACCGACAAAACTTTTCTGTAATAAAATTACGTAAACATTTCCTAGTCGTTCCATGATCCCGATTCACGCCGTACTCCACCCATCTCCACTTTCCGCTCAATCATCTAAATCGGTCGAATCGGAATCGCAAAACGGTGAAAAGTCGCATTCCACACAGACACACTGGACGGGAGGTTGCAATATTGAAAAAGGCAGTCGATGACGACGACATAACCATGCCATGCAAAATGGAGAAAATATGCCCGAGGAAATGCAGTGCTCGGTTCTACGTACACTGTAGTGACTCGAAGAAGTGGGAAGGGAAATTGGGGTGGCAATTTTTCCGACTCACGTTCTATTGCCCTGCTTGAGACGGACCAAGACGAGGTAGACTTGTTGTCGTCACCGTATAGCTGACTCTACTGTCGTCTGATTCCGAGCTTATGGTGGTTGCCAATGGAAGTTGGATTCGAGGAAAGTGTTGTAAAGTGACGTCGGATTACTTGAGCAAGTGTTTGAAAGAATTTTTGGATCTTCTAGACTTCTTGGAATCGAAACGTAACTTGTCACGTGAAAGCGAAAGGATACGGAGCTTTTCGGAATATGTTTACGTATCTATGCATGTATGTTCGATTTAGACTTCTTGAATGCAAACATAAGATATCCACTAGGATATCCAGATGGAAATTACTTTGGCAGTATTGATGCACTTTCATCCAATTATTGTGTGCCACAGTAGACTTTAAACGTATATCTCAGAGACCTTATTTTGTTCAGCTATAAAAAAACTGTTATTCACTATTTGCCTACCCGTTCCTACATTATGATATTGAACTCACCCTCATATCCTGATTCTTGTTTTAAATATGACTGAATCCCCCGCTCAATATGGCGCATCAAAGAACGACGATGATCCAAAATAGCCTCCTTCCACTATGTAGATACTCCAAACCTGAATACTAACACTAAAGCAATCGAAAAGCAGAATCAAAAACTCCAAGTGCACGAGTATCAATCTGCTTTGTTACCGTAATCGTCACCAGTCCACTGTCTTTGCTTCGTGTCGATATAGGTCTATCTACATATGAACTAGGGTGTTACCAAATTGCTTATGCAATCAAAACACTTGTTTTTGATTTGCTTGTATCGACGTAATAAGCTTAACCCGAATATCATGTCTCGCTAGTAGTTTCATAACGGCTTATCTGCAATGATGACACTAGGATTGTTCCTATCTGACATTTCGGAAGGTACACAGAAGACATAATTCACCCCAAACCTGAGTTGTGACATTAACTCAAAAAAATGACATATTTTGGACCTTAACCAATACAACACATAATAAAACCAAGTAAACGTGTATCTTAAGAAGTGCTCTTAAGAATATTAAGCTGTAAAGAAATCTCTGTCTTAGTGGGGACATAACGAAAGAAAGAAGAGACTGTTCTATTTCCGTCATTCACAACCACATTACCTGCGATTGAATCACACGCAGAGTGATTTCACCGGAATTATAACGGGTTTCCAATTCCGGTACACCCTAGCAATCAAACATCTACAACCAGCCCTAGCCTAGAGCGACAAGACCTAGTTCAGAAATAGTACTAGCAACCGTCGTCGTCCTTTCGGTCGTCCTTTTTGCCCCGCCTGAGTGTGTTTTTATTTTCGCAGCCCCATCAATCCCCATAGCTTCCGAACCTATCTTGGCCCCCCTCTCCCCACCTCTTTCTACCTTCAACCCCATTCCATTGAGATTTGTTTTTTCACTCATTGCTGTTAATGCGGAAGCCCTCAACCCACCGCAGTTCGTTATCCTGCTCGCTGGCTGGCCACCAGTAGGGTAATTTTCCCAGTATTGCGGTAGTCGGTATTAAAATTAAAATTAATATTAAATTTAATTGCAAGCAACATTTTTTTATATTATTAACACTTGGAGCTCCGCGATAAAAAAAAAGTAACCCGAAGCCGCGAGTTCAAAATCATTAAAATGGAATGGAATGGATAGGATCTCATGTCCATATCCTCAAGTTTTGTACGGTTCGAAAAAAAAAAAGTTAATGGAGATGTTCAAATTTTCCCTGGAACAATTAAACCAATACAATTTATTTTTTGTTAACTGAAACTGCATGAGAATCTTGTAATTTATTACCGAAAAAGTTGTTATTCGTTATTAGTTGTTGCACAGATTCGAATAATCGTGAATAATGAAAAAAATAATACAATGACAGTCGACTCTCCACAACTCGATATTCAATAACTCAATGGATTGTTCAGTCCTTTCAAATATCCTTATATCGTGCTCTCCAAACATCAATATTTCTATAACTCGATAACTCCACTAGTCGATGTCACCTGAGATGTAAATTTCTCTCCAAAACTCGATTTTTTTTAAATCTTTCTTATAAGTTGAAAAACATAAACATAAAATAATATATTGTCAGTAAAAATAACGTGATTTTCCAAATAAAATACCATCGACAAAATAATATTACTGTAAGAAAGCAAGTGAGCATATATGTATTGAAAATAAAGAAACACATTCCTGCAATTTTATGTTTTTTGTGTCGATATATTTAACTTTAACTCGATAATTATATAAGTCAATGGTCCCTTGAATATCGAGTTACAGAGAGTCAACTTATTTTGAAAACATATTTGGAGCATCCCCAAGGAGACATATATAGGAAGGTCGCTTATTCCGACACATAAAACCTCTAGTGCTATGGATATGCATGTTCGTGGTTGGGAATTTTCGACTTAGTACTTTAGAATAATTCACACTACATTTCGTTAGTTTTGGTATTGATCTAGATAACTTGTAACTGATCTAGACCAGTTTTCTCTCGTTAAATTTTTAACTTGTTTGCATATGAATCAAACAGCAAAGTGATAACATGCAGTTTTTTGGCTTAAACTGGAGTTTACGAGTTCAGTGAGCATGTTTGAGCAGAAATATAAATATTTGATCACATTCAAAACTTTTTCTATTGTAAAACCTACAAGAAACTTTAAATTTTCATGCCGTTTGCTTCAATAATAACGTTCAAATAGGGTAAATCACCAAATGGTGAACGGTTAAGATAGATGTTTTTTTGTTATTTGATTTTCATAGAAATTCTAATAGAAAGGTTGCTAAGAAAGCATTCTACGCCATAAACGATTGTTTAACATAATTTCTGTTACATTTTTGGCACAGTAATGTCCATTTTCAATTGAAAAAATATATATTTAAAAAGATAGTTCTATACCCAATTGTTGAACACGTACATAACCCATCTTATCCTAATGTTGAACGATTGTCGCTAAATGTTGACCGTTTTACTCCCGCATTCATTCAACTTGCAAGTTCGCGCTCCTCGTCGGTTGTGAGGGCAGGGTTAGGTCCGCGAAGCACTTTCCCTGACCACTCTAGGCTGAAACGGAAGTGAATCGTCCCCTTCGGCACTCCATAGACTTTAGCGGCTTCTCCTAATGTACATTATTTTCGACATTACACCATCAATCGCGAGATTGATGTTATACTCCGGATAAATCGGCAGCCGATGCGTAATTTCAATCATGATGTAAACAAACAAACGGTGATGGCATTGATGCCATAGTAAAGATAGTAAAATTCGAAAAAAGAATCAGAATACAGCCAGGGATGCAATTAATTATACTTTACTGAATCGCGTTTTTCACCATTGCAACAGACACCATTATAGGATTTTTTATAATAATTATTCAACAGATATTTAAACAATAAATAATACTATATTGTGTAATGCGATATTCCTTTTCCATATAGGTGTTTGGTACGAAAATAAAAAATCTGGCAATACTGTTGATGCAACCAAGACTTTCATGTTATGCTAGTGTTCAACAAATGAAAAATGTACGTGAAAGGAATGTGCAATTGAAAATGATTTAATGTAATTAATAGGTACGAGTAAATTGTACGGATGTTTAGAATATAACTAAAGTAGACTTTTACTGATATCGTGAATAGGTGCTTAACCCAATATACGTAGTATGTTTTACCACACAGCTTTTTTCATAGCAGCCCCAGCTTAAGTTATTTTTTAAGAGAATTGAAATTTTCGTTCCACCTACCGATAAAAATTTTCAATAAATATTTCGTTTCAGAAATTAATGTGCTAATTACATTTATTGTGTCCAATAGTACAGCTAACTTACAAAATAATCTGTATAATTTATTGAAACTGTTTGAAAATGGTTCAATTTCCTGTTTTAACATGGTTTCTACAGATCGTTCAACATTTGGGTAGCGTTCAACAATTAGCGTATTACTCTATGTAATTTTACGACTTGATTTTTTTTTTTGTGAAATCCTAGTAAATATTTGGGCAGAATTAATAATTTTTGAATACACCGGAATTCAAAAGTTTAAATTCGAAAAAATGTTTTCGGGGAAGTGGTTCATTTGAGAAAACGTCATTCGGGGAAATTGAAAAAAAAAAATATGTAAAACATAAAAAGTTTATACATAGGAGTTTATGCCGACACTTATTGTGACGAACTATTCATAGTTTGTTGAAAAATCATATTTTCGTCTCACCGCTGAACGATTAAATATGGAGTCTTACAAATTTTACAGATTTGAAAAAAAAACATAAAACGAGCTCACCAATTAATTCTTAAGCCTTGACTGAGCAACCACATCACTTAACACAACAGTCAGGCGACGCAACGAAAAAAAAACATTCTTGCTCGTGCTCTTCGACCCACACTGCCTCGCAAACGCGAAAACCAAGAAAAAAACATGACCCAGGTCTAACCTGTACTTTATTTTTGATAAAATCACTTGTAATAGCCATACAATGTTTTAACGACAAATCACAAAAATTGAAAAAAAAAATTTCATGCCTAAATTGCGTTCAAAAACTAAGAAACAGTGTGATCGCAAATAAACAATATCTTGAATTGACATCGTATCAGTGAAAGATGGTTGAAAATTTAAGTATTAGGTCAACGAATTTACTTCTTGTTTAGCGACCAACAGTCCAACATGTGTGGTACTGAATAAACATTGTCATAGATCTTGTCTTCCAACCCTGTTATGATGGCTTATAATCAAAAGCCTGTTGAAATAACTACGAGATTGTAGCTTTGGATCGGACATCAAACGATCTAGTAGGCATGGCACAACTTTGACGCCTCACTCCTACAGTAACGTCAGAATGGAATGAAAGGTTCTTCGTGGGGCTCCCGCTTGCCAACAATGATTCTAAACCCCACACAACACTAGTCCAAAAGTAAACATTGGGTCGTATAAACCCCTTTCGAACATATAGTAGGTACTTCTTCCGAACATGAACTTTTATTGCATTTGTGTTGCAGAGAAATATCGGGTCGTTCGGGTAAAAAATACGGTTCATAAAAGAAGATCCCTGTTTTTTGTTGTGAGATTCTTGCCATTTCGAGAATTTCACTGAATATCCTGATCTTTTGATGCGAATCTTTCGGATTTTTGTGAAAACCTTCAAAATGCTGATAAATATTCTAACGATTACGATGACGAGAATCCTGGAATTTACTAGATGCTGAATGTTGAATGTTGAGACTTTGATGGGAACTGTAGTGACTTCTGATGGTAATCGTTAGAATTCAGTGAATATCCTTTCCAAATCCCCAGGATTTTTACTGAAACTTCAAAAATTTCATTGAAATATCGAAGAAATTTGCTGGTATTCGAAAGATTCTAACCAGAACCACCGATTTTCCTCTAAATCCCAAAGAATATTATAATTTCAAGAAAAAAATACTAGTACTACAAGATTGTCATCGGAATCACAAAGGCTCCTCACAGATGAAAGGGGTCCTATCGAAATTTCGAATATACCCAATAAAATTCTGAAGATTCCTAGAACTCCTAAAATCCTCACAGGAGCACAGAACAACATAACAGACAACCTATACATTCCAACCCTAATCCAAAAATATTTCTCTGAAATCCATGAATATCTTACCGGATTCCTACAATTCCAACAAGAATTGTCACTGATATTTTGGAATGGGTATCAGAATCCCACAACTCCTACATGGCTTCCAGAAATCCGAAAAAAAATCTCATACATTCCGTAGGAAATTGCAAACTTCTCACCGTAGTCCCAATATTTCTTACAAAATCACAAAATAATTATTTCGAGGCCAGAATTCTAACGAAAATTCAGTACTTTTACTAATATATGCTTATATGCTCAACAGCATCTTAGTATTCTTTTCGGAGTCTCAGAATACCATTCCACATCCATTTCTACAATTTTTACTCAAACGCAAAAATATCATTCGACTCTGTTGATCCGTTCTCGAATCGTGAGATACAGTCATCAATTCATTTTTTGTACAGATATAACCAATGTCACACAAACTGACATATAGATAGTTTGTATATTTGTTTCATTTGGCTTGAATGCCTTCAATAAGATTTTTCAAAGGTAAAGTTTTATTTAACATGAGCCCGAGACACTCAATTTCAACTGACCAGTTTACTGGAACCTCTCTCATTGTGTCCACTGGATGGTTTCAAATGAAGTGCTTTTGGTTTATGTGGGAATATGATAAATTGAGTTTTGAAAGCCTTAGGAAAAATCTTCCATTTTCGCAAGTATGAAGAAAAAATATCCAAACTTTTTTGCAATCTACTACAGATGACACTGATCTTTCTTTAGAAAACAAATATTTTTGATATCCCTGAGGTAGCTTAGGTAAATCAGATGTGAAAATATTGGTCCCATAATGCTGCCTTAAGGAACACCAGCTCTTCCAGATAATCTTTCAGACCTGGAGTTCTGATAATTAACCTGAAGTGTAAGATCCTAGATAACTTTGGATTATTCTAACGATTTATTTCATTTCATTTTCATTTTGCAGCGTTTGGTGGGGCAATGAGAGCGCAAGTCAGTCCAAAGCCGGGGTAAGGGATAGGTAATGGCCGTAATAGTCTATGCGGACCACTTGAACACCATCGGAAAGGATAAGAAGGGTTGGGGTAGGGTATAGGGAATGGAGAAGACTTGACACAGTAATGCGATTAATGCTGCAAAATGTAAATGTGCTGAAAGCAATTTAATTTGAGTTTTGAAGTTTGATTTGACTTATTAAAATTCCAAATAGATCGGCCATTGTACAAGTAAGAAAGAATATGCTGATCGCTTTCTAGAAATTTTATAAACAACAAAATAATAACAATATGAGAGTGATGCTAAGGGCTGCTGATGGCACAATGCGACGCTTTAGGAGATTTTGATACTGAATGAACATTACTATACAGAGCGCAATTTAATCGATGGTGATAACTTTACAAACTTTATCTGTTTTTACACTGATTGACGATGCTGATTTATATAAAAATATTTAAAAAATATTTGATATTAGTTCATTTGTTTGTGTGATCTAGGTGTTAATAATGGAAAAATTTTACATACCCTTGATGAAATACTTCCCTGACCAGAAATATTATATTTTGAGCGCCCTTTTCGAAGCTATTCTATCCAGGTATCCATGTACTGCTTTCAATCCTGAAATTATTCTTATTGTGCATGCTCATGCATTATATTAGTGATGCTCATAATCATGCAACAGATAAGAAGGAGAGAAAAAGAGAATATAGGAACAGTGATTAGTAATGAGTTAATTATGTAGTTTTGTTAGAATTATAAACAATTAAACAGCAGTAATGAAAATAAAAAATAACTTATAAAATTACTTTGCAGCATAGCTGAGCCTTTCGGAACGTAAGACCGATGTATAAAAATAATTTGTTTCGAAATTGTCCGCGTGGTCTTCTAGTGCCCCTATTAGATCAGAATCAGTCATAGACATACATATCGAATGCTCGCCATGACCCTATGACCAACATTTGTATATGTATAGACTTAGCTGATGTGACTTTTCTAATAGGTAGTTCTTTCACTCATTGATTGTCTTCAAAACCTTGTCAAGTATAGAAAATTGATTTTATTTCATTTATTACTACATTAAAGCTACATTGTACTTATTAAGTATTAGGTATTATTTTATGTTTTTATCACTATTGATATTATCAAGGCCAGAATTCCCAGTGAGTGAAGAATTTTATAGTACTAGAACACCATAGAAGATCGCTTAACATTACCTAATCATGGAACGGCTTTTTGCTCTATTATTTTAGGTAGATGCTATTGATCTCCCTTTGCTCCTATCCGCAACCCGGTGCACGCGCCCTGTTGGTTTTCGAAAACCTCGTAGAAGATTACAAACCGTCAATGGCATTCCCAATTACTACCCCACATTGCACATTCAAGGGTCTGACTGTGCTCCTAACCCACCCTCAGTTTGTAATCTTCTCGCCAGTTTGAAATTATATTTTCCCGAAGTGAAAGTAATTTTGATGAGTGATAGCGTAGTGCAGCCCAACTGCATAGTACAGTAGTTTAACCAGAATCTTTAGGTCAGAAGATAAAATCTAAATTTTGTAATAAAAAGGTTGCCATTGCTTTGAAATTTACCCAACATCTAATCAAAACTACTAACAACAGCGATCAATTATCAAAATTCATCGCTCCCTGGAAAATATAATCCCAAGCCCAGGGAACTTTGGATTATTCTAACGATTTATGTTTGAAAATTAAAGCCTTCATGCCAAACACTGCTGAATGCTTTTTCTATGTCTAGAAGAACAAGACCAGTAGAATAGCCTTCAGTTTCGTTGGAACGAATCGAATTTGTTACACGTGATGAGTGGTCGAATTTCTATGTCGGAATCCGAACTGTTCATTGGCGAATATTGAATTTTCGTTGATGTCGACCATAATTCTGTTCTAAATGAGGCTTTCAAGAAGTGTTCTGATAGAGGAAAGCAAGCTGATTGGAAGAAAGCTAGAAGCTTCTGTAGGATTTTTGTTTGGTTCTAAAATTAGTCAACCTTGGAATTTTTCCATTTGTTAAATATTCCAAATGAAAACATTTGTTGAATCAACCAAAAATAAAAAGCTACTCTCAGGAAGTTTCTTGACGAGGATGTGCAAAATTCCATCATCGCCAGGGGCTTTCATATTTTTGAATTTTTAATAATATTTCTCACTTCTTCTAAATCAATCCCCAAGGAATATTCTAGAATTTTCTCTTGATTGAAAATGCTTTCGAAATCCTTAGTAACATAATTTCTAATTGGACTATTGAGTCCTAAATTAAGCTACATAGAAAGTTTTTGAGCTTTTTTTGCAATTAGTTAGTTATAATTTGTTCTCCTTTTTCAATGCCGGAATTTGCTTTAAAGGTTTCACTTTGGATTTGGCACATCACGTACCAAAATCGAACATTTTTTTTGGTTTAAGCTCTTACGATTTGGATTTCAGGTTCTCCATACTAGGACGCATACCCTAGGTACCGATCCTTATTTTTTTATTCCGTCGAAATCCACGAGCAGGACGACGGAAAATAGGAAAGTCGAAAATAGGACCCAGCCGAGCTCGAACTTAAACTCGTCGAATGCGAGTTCGCTTTCCGGCCTCCGCATCGGCAGTCAGTCGGCAGTGGCATTTCGGAACTCGCCAGTTTTGCATCTCACGCGCCCGCCCGGTGGAGCGCATTGTCGTCACGCGATTCCGGCTTCGGTGTGGTTCGATTTTTTTTCTTTTCGGTTTCGGTTACACAGTGTGTAGGCATTCCATTGTTCGAGTATCGAATTGATTTCTAGGTGAAGGTGTTGAGTGTCTTAGGCCAGAAGTGGTTCACATTGATCTCAGCGGCCAATTTTAACGGAGCCAATGTCATAAAATCCAACTTGCTGTTCGATTGCGGGTTGTGGAATTTTCGGCGGAGCGCGGCCATGTCTCCGAGTGGATTTGTCCAAATAAGGACCTCCGGAGGTCACGCGCTTGCAAAGTGCTTCTCGTTGAGACGCACGGTTTAGTCGTATGAGCAGTTTGCGAGTGGAATACCCGGCGCCACCATTGACGACGACGACGCACGCTGGCTGGTCCTCTCACTTTACGTACTTTTTCGGACGCAGGCATCGGCCGAGTTCGCTCTCGCTCTTCGTCGTAAAATCGATACTCAGTGTCTGATGTTGTAAGGGGGTCGTGATTGCTATCGTACACTCATAGCTACGTCTAGGTCGTCGTTTGAGCGGTGGTGACCCCTTGAGCAGTGAATGTGGAGTACAGCTAGCCACACTATACGTAGGCAGTGGAATCAAGTGCAATCGTCCGGTCGCGTGTGGTGAATTATCAATATAGCACCGGAGAAGTACAACCTTACCTAGAGGGAGGGGGTAATAATGCGTCACTGTTTCGACACCGAGTCCATCCGGCGACAGAGTGCCGAATGGCGCAAGGAGACCGTCTACCGGCAGTCGCAGTACCAGCACCGTCAGGAGCGGGAACGCCGGGGAGGACATGGGCAGCACGGAAGCAAGTACAACACGCTGGTCGAGGAAGGAGCTGCCCGCTGGCGGCAACATCACGAGCTTCCGGTCGAGGTGATCCGGATGACGGTGGTGCGGCAGTGGAGGTGGGTTTCGAATCCTTTGTAATCCTTTACCTGGGCGGGCGGGCATTCTGTTCAAATGGACATTTATGAATACTACAGTTAACTCTCCCTTACTCGATGTTTCGTATCTCGATATCGAGTTAGAGAACCATAGTAAAAGTTGGTTTTCATGGCTAACTCGATGGTCCCTTGAAACGCAGTTGCACTGGATTTGTGTTCTGTAACTCGATACCTCCCTAACTCGATGGTCCCTTCAATATCGAGTAAGGGAGAGTTAACTGTAGTTATAATTTATTATACTGTTCTGATGGAATATGGAGGGGTCTTTAGCAGCCTAAAAATGGTAATTAAATGGTTCCATTCCAATGACATGGATTTTGAAAACAGTGCTACTGTTAGTTGCTTCTTTATGAATCATGAGAGACATTAACGAAGGCATATTATACTGAAATAACCTTGTGTTTGAGGGAAAGCAAACATCTTCAAATTTGTGATATTTGCAAAAATGTGACACGTGCTCTCAGTAAGAATTGCACTCACGACTCCCAACTTACTAGTCAGGCGCATTACCAACTGCTCTACGAGTGGACAAACATAAGCCACTGATCAATAGAACTCGCTAAACACCAAACAGAATGAGAGCACTTGAAACATCCTTTGTTATGGCTCGCTTGGTACTTTACCGCAACAAAAAAAAAAGTTGCACTGTTTCTGCTATACCTTCTAAACCATCTCATTCAATTTCTCTCTACCTTTCTTTACAGTACAATTCCATCTAGTTTTAATTGTTTTTTTTTTCTACACGTTCCCTTCCACTTCGAGAAAAAGACCGATTTGCCGTAAAACAAAAAATTGAATATAACTATATCATTGTCGATTTTTTTTATTAGTATCATTCCAAACGTTACATCAATAACTCATATCTAGATGTGCTGTGTTAGACAACACTATCAACTTAATTTGATAAAACAAATTTAAGATTTTATTATCATTTTGTTAACAACATATTACATTTCATTTGCCGTAGCAGTTCAGGTTTTTTTACAGGTGAGTTGTTTTCACCTGCTTATAAGAGAAAAAACACGTTTTCAATTTACTTAACCTAACCTTACCTAAATATAGAACGCATTATTCGTGGCAATAGAAGATCGTAACGATTTTTGCCTAAAATTATTGATTATTTTATTTGACATTTGTTCCAATGTTTCAACATTGAATATTCTATGTAACTCATTGGTACTATACCAGGGAGGAAGCTTCTGAATCATTTAAAAAAAAATATTTTGAATTCTCTGCAGAGCTTTCTTCCTGGTATTACAACAGTTAGTCCATATTGGTACAGCATACAGCATGGCTGGCCTGAAAATTTGAAAGCTTGTTCTCAAGACAAAATTTTGATTTTCTATTAACCCCTATACCGGCAGCTTAATTTTTTACCGCAAAATTCAAATTCAAATCGTTATAACTTTTTTTGTTTTTCAATATTTTTGCACCATTTTTTCAAAAGTTCTCAAACAACTCTTCTAGTTTAGGAATCCGTGTTGATATTCATTATTGGTGATCTGGTTTTAAAGTTATTCCGATGTTCCTTGGGGGACCGACATTTTCCATATAAAATGTCTTTGGCGGCCATTTGGTTTTGATCAATTTATCAAAAAATAAAATATGGGCTATATAATGCCAGGTAATAAGGAGCTTCTCTGAAAAAATCATACAAATCGGTTCAGTATTCTTGGAGATATCAGAAAATTACGATATGATGTTTTTTGAAGTTTTTAAGATCTTTATTTGGCCAGCGTGGTTCCAGAAACTTAAATGGTCATTACTTAAAGACGGCTGCACGAAATTGCTTCATTTTTTCACAACATACTCTCATTAATGTATTGTTTCGAAAAGTGAATATCCGAATACGATTAAAATTCTGTAGCCTGAGCAATTAACGGGGGGTTCTAGTTACGGGTCGGTCCCCCAAGGAATTTTGGAATATCTTCAAAACCAGATGACCAATGATCAATATCGACACAGATCCTAAAACTAGAAGAGTTTTTTGAGAACTTGTGAAAAAATGGTGCAAAAATATTGAAAAACAAAAAAGTTATAACGATTTGAATTTGAATTTTGCGGGAAAAAATGAAGCTGCCGGTAGAGGGGTTAATAAGGGGATAGATACATTTTACATATTTATTACATTTGGCTTGAATGCCCTCAATGTGATTTTTGAAAGTTCATTGTCGATACACGTTGTCTAATGGGCTGTGTAATTTTATGTTAACAAAAAGCAACAAAAAACAATTGCTCCATAACAAACAATCTTGTAGTGATTATGTTAGAACTTTTCCATTTATTTCACGATCATCATTTCAAACTATATTGTTAGAGATCAACTATAGACTTTCTTCACAAAAAAAATCTACCAAGATTTCTGGCACTGAGTCAATCATTTTCATGAAATTACACCACAAAAAAATTAAATCTATGTCATTTTCTCCGAAAAAAAAAATCGAAATTTGCGAGGATAGAATATGTCGTTTTTGCGAAATTGTTTCCAGTCAAAAAAATTTTCGGCTGTACCGCTGTCCAAACGTTAATGTCGGGGACGGACCTGGTGTAGGGATGAGAACTCTTGCCTCTCATACCGATGACGTTGGATCGAATACCATCCCCGAGATAGTCATTAATGACGTAAAAGTTATAGTGACGACATCCTTCCGAAGGGAAGTAAAGCCGGTGGGTCGAGCTGAACTAGCGCCGGGCGAAAAAATTCGTTTACAGAGCCATAAAAAAAATTGAGTCGAAATGTTCAGTCTTTTTAACGATTTTTGTTTTTTCAGCATAAAACATGTTTAGAAAAGGAAGCAGAACTTAAGATTTCCAAGCTGGTAAAAGCAAATTACGACAGGTACAAAAAAAAAGTACATTTCTAAAGAAAGTACATATTTTAGAGTCTTGGCCACAATTTTAATGCAAATCTCTATTGTTGGTTAAGGTCTCTAAAATCTTTTTTTTAAGATTAAAGGGTCGCCAAAGTCCCTTTTTTAATCTGCTTGCAGTGAATCCTAATTCGAAATTTAGAAGACTCCAGAGAAACCTTCAGAGATCATTGCGCGATGATTCCAAAAGTGCTTAAGATATTTTTCTCTCCGAAGAATGTTTCATCAATTCTATTAATTGTCCAGTGATTTCTTCTGGAATACTTCCAGGAATGCTACCAGCGAATTTTCAATGGATGCTTGAGCACTCTAGTGCTTTCGCAAACAAAAATATATTCCAGGGTTTATATATTTTAAATTTTCGCAGATATTACCCTGAAAACAAATCCTAGCAATTATTACAGGATTTCCTCCAGATGTTTTTCCACTGATTCCTTCACCGATTTCTCAAGTTGCTCTAGAACATTTCCCACATAACCTACAGGAACTTTTCCAAGAACTCTGGAAGTTTTAAAAAAAATCGTTTCAACATTTATCCAAGAAATTCTGCAATAATTTCTGCGCCTATTTTATCATCTGTTTCAAGCATTTTCTTAAAGATTATTTTTCAAAATTCATCCATGATTACTTTTTAATCACTCTGCTGCAAAAAAATCCTTCAGACATTGTTCGATGAAATTTATTTTAAAAAATTCCAAAAATTCTTTCATTTATTTTATCAGTGATTCCTCAATAAATTCCTCCAAAAAATTATTACTGCGGTTGAAACATTTCACTAATAGTTTTTCCAATAAAAATTCCTTATTTCCATTTTTTAAAACTTTATTCAAGGTTACACGTTAATACTATTTATGACAATAACAGATTTTTTTTTTCAAGTATTCAACCCAAGTTTTTTCAAGGAAGAGGATAGTAGGACGGGGCCCAGATAGCCGTAGCGGTAAACGCGCAGCTATTCAGCAAGACCAAGCTGAGGGTCGTGGGTTTGAATCCCACCGGTCGAGGATCTTTTCGGGTTGGAAATTTTCTCGACTTCCCAGGGCATAGACTATCTTCGTACCTGCCACACGATATACGCATGCAAAAATGGTCAATTGGCATAGAAAGCTCTCAGTTAATAACTGTGGAAGTGCTCATAAGAACACTAAGCTGAGAAGCAGGCTTTGTCCCAGTTGGGACGTAACGCCAGAACGAAGAAGAAGATAATAGGACATAATTCAAAGTAGGACATAATTCAGGAATTGTAATATATATTTTTAATCCATCTCAAGACAATTCTGGGAAGAATTTCATCAAAAATATAGAAGTTCTTTCAGAGATCCATATGAAAAAAACATATTAAGAACTCACACAAGTTGTATCGGTGCCCGACCATTTGGCCGAATGCCATTTGATCGAATTCCATTTAACCGAATGCCATTTGGCCGAATTGCATTTGGCCGAATGGTTCGTTTGGACGAATCAAAAAATAAATCTTTTTTTTCAACGCTGATGTGTAGGATTCATTAATGTGGCCCAATAACTGATCTGCTACAGTCGAACCTCCATGAGTCAATATCTGAAGGGACCATCGACTCATGGAAATATCGAGTAATGGAGCATAAATTACTTGGAAAGCTGTTTGAAGGGACTATCATAGCAACCATAAAATTTTGATTCTATTATGGTTCCATGAATCGATATCGAGTCATGGAGGTTTCACTGTAGTTAACTTGTTGATCTTAATGATGTTGATGTGGCGGGACGTCATGTTTGTCGCTATATAAATGCTTCAAAAGAATAACTATATAAACGGATAGTTCATTAGGACGAAGGACGAAGTTGTGAACTCTCGTCTAGACTCTAAACTCATGGTTGGTTCGTTTCTGTGCTACCAATGGTGTGCTAAGGTTTAAAATGTTTTTGATAATTTCATAAGGAAGTTCTCCTTCTTTTAAACATAAGCTATTTTTTCAACTTGTACTGGTCTCATTACTTATATTTATATTTTAATTTTTTAATTTTTTTAACTTGGAATTGTTGGATTTTGCCAAAATGGCTTCGAGATAAACATGTTCAAGATGTTTTGCCTAAAATTGGAATTATTAGATTTCTGGAAAAGTAGCGACTAAATTTATATATTTTATTACACATTTATTTGGGAAAAGTTTGAATCTATCGCTTATTAGTTTTACAACCACTTCAGGATTTTCTCCAGGATTTCTAAAAACTTAGTTTCAGGTATAGAAGAAAGTCTTCAGAGACAACTTTTCTACCATTTGATTGGTTTTTGACAAAGTTCCATGCTGGAATTCAAAAGTTCAAAGAAAATCGTGCTGTTTGTAAATAGATGGGAATTAAAAATAGTTGCGTAAGTCTTTTGAATTTCATTTTTTTATTTTTTTTACACAAAAATTAGCGCTCAATTTTAAAGTTGAGATTTAAACAAAGCTTGAATCAAATCGGTAATTTTTTTAAATGTTTTTGAATTTTCAGGAAGAGAACTTTGAATAATATCTTAGAATTACACCGTGAGATGGTATTTCACCATATTAGTGTAGACAGATTTATACTAATTAGTTCGGCATACGGAGACGAAAATGAAAGTGGGGGCCATCTGACATACTAATCCATCGAAATGGCTCTGAACTGGAAGACATTTGCAAAAACCTGTAAAATCTTGGTGAAACAAGCTATCCATCCGTTTGCAGTGGAGTTTGAATGCAGGAAATCTATCGGACATTGAAAAAATTGTAGCATATGGAATCAATTCTTTTTACTAGGCGGATACGATTAAAGATTCGTCATAGAATTCTCTTCGATTAAGTAAGATAGTGTGTAATTCATTTTCAATATTACCTTAAACGTTTAATATTCCATCTAGCGATGGATGTCTGCAATGGGATTGTTTCTCAAAAATGATTTCCAACAATCTGAAAAACGCTCAGAACAGTGCCTACCTACAATAATTTGACTCAAAAATTGTCCATGGACCAAGAAAAAAAAATAAAAGGAAAGATAATTTATGCAATATTTTCAGCATGTTCAGTAGTGTGTTAGTAGTGTTTGACCCGCTGATTCTGTTGCAGGTTTCTTTTGCTAGGCCAAGTTTTTTTTGCGTGTTTTTTTTTTCTGGATAATGATATAGTGATCTATTATTGTTGTTAATTTAGATTTTGTTTATAACCAATGTTGAAATTGAAGGTGATTGCAAACTGTCCTGTTGACGATGCATTATTAAATGGTGAGCTCGTTCCATTGTTCTGTTTCGAATGAGAAAACTATGTAAACTATGAAGCATTACTGTAATAGCTATAAATACAACGTTTCGGTGAAGTTATCAGTTTTCAGATATTTTAATTGATCTCATGCTTGTTTTCTACAAACTAAAAAAACCAAAACCATAAACTTCGGTTGAAGGCGGTTTCTGTAATGTTCCCACTGAATTTCATACTCCACAGATCCTTGCTCCAAATCGATGCATAATTTTTCCTCACAACCCAAATGCTTCCATTATGCGGCGACGACTTCGCCGACGACGGTGCACTACTTGCCCTATTCTATTTTGCTCACTCATGCCTGCAGGCAATAAATTAGCCGACCATAAATACCCAACCTCGAAAGAAATTCCCTGCATTTCAACCCAACAGAAAGCTCCACCCTGCTCAGCCATAGTCAGTGGCACGGAAATAACTCACTGACGTTGCCTGTTTGGTGGGTGCCGAAACTGACTTTTGACTGGTGGCGAAACTCCCTCCCAAGGAAATTTAGAGCTTCGAATCAACACACCCCGATGTTTTTTTTGCCCCTAGGACATGCAATGTTGGTCCACCCAGTGTAGGCACTATGGGCGGTCAGATGGACAAAAATACTCGTAATTTTTTCAGCGTGACTTTATTCATCCTTTTTTTTGTCCCAGGCTAAAATTTGTTTTTAATTTTAGTTTTATATTTAAACTAATTAATCTTCAATAAGTTACACATATTAGCACTTTTTCTGTGGCTTTTCACAAAACTTTTTTGATAATTTTCCTTTCAATAGCCGAAAATTACGAAATGAGTGCGAAAGGTTAACTCTCCATAACTCGATATTGAAGGGACCATCGAGTAAGGGAGGATCGAGTTTAAGAACACAAAACCAGTGCAAATGCGAGGGATCGTCGAGTTAGCCATGAAAACAAATTGTCATTATCGAGATACGCGACATCGAGTGAGAGAGAGTTGGCTGTAATATTGTGCATAATTGTTTTCAAACAAGTGGCCTATATGCATCATTAACAACTAAATTGGTTATTTCATTGTAGGTCACATTCAAAAAGATGGCTCAAAAACTTAATTTTTGAAAACCAAGCAACAAATTTATATTTTGGTCGTTAGACTTTGTGCAAACTGCCCATAGTGAGAGGTGGAACCGAGCTGCATGTATTGAACAAATATGTAGCATTATAACAGACACTGACTGCCCTGACGGACCGATAATAATAGCCTTATTCCCAGTGAATAGAATGGCACAGCGAACGATGCCGATCGCATGAAGAGTCAGTATCCTTGGAAAGGGATATGCTATACCTAGTGCCGTTAGAAAGCGGCCACAGTCAGGACGAGGCACATGATAGTAAATCCGAAGCATTGTGCATAGTTGTAACCCAACCCATGTCGTTTAGGAATTGTTGCTGGAAAGTACCTACTACGTTACTCAGCTGCGGGATGCTGAGGGAAGTTACAATGTTGGAGGAACAATGTTTCCATGGGACATCGTCGGTAGAGTTGACTGACTGTGGAATGCACACCTACTCCTCCGGGGGTACTCCGCCTTCTATGCAATGAACTGGAATTTGCATGATGTTACGTACTGTTGTAAAATGATGTAAACTAGCTCAACTAGGAGAAATAACAAATAAATGTCGTATGTTTCGACGGAGAGCTATCATGTTCGGATAGGGTAGCATGATTCATGGTTGTTACTTATAACTTGTTAACATGCGAAGATTGTGCACCTTCATAACTGCCCATAAATGCATAACAGTCACATTCGACATTTTTGACAAATTGGATTTAATACTATGGAGAGTCATCAAATGATTAATACTTTCGATCTACTAACTGAAATCAGTGAAGTTGTTCTAAAAAAATCGAAAAAAATACCAAGTTGTTTTGTCACATTAGTAATTATAACCGCATAACAGTCACATTGAGATAATAAATGAGCCTCGTAATGTAATAGCAATTGAATTTTTATCAGAATTATTTTCTGACCATTCACCTAGTATGTGATATGAGTTGTACAAAATATCAGCCTCAAATAATCACTTTTGAGTTCCTGGTAATTTTTTGAAATTTTAGTTTCCTCTCATACTGCCAAAAAATGCACACTTGGTATTCAATTTACTCAATGCCTATTTTTGTTGAATGTTACAGATATGCAGTTATGGGCAGAGAAGCTACTGTGAAATCTTGAGCGGTATCCGTCAATTGTAAGCGAGAGGCGGAAAACTCGTAAAGTGGTATGAGAAGTTTCTAGAACATCCATAGAGAATTATTAGAAGATTACTGCAGAATCTTTGAATGAAGTAATAAATTAATCTTATACCAGTCTCATCGTATTATACACAGCACGAGTGTGAAGGTGCTAGCGCTTTCAGAATAGGTAATCACTCTTGATATAATCTATGGAAGCATTGCTTGATGATTTTCAGAGCAATTCCTATAGAACTCCCACAGCACATTTTTTATAAGTTCTTCACTGATTCAGAATGCCTGTAGATATTTCTGGAAGTAGTTTTTAGTTTTTTTTTTTACTTAATTCTTTATTTAAAAGGCTCAACCGCCCGAAGGCATTACGGAGCCGAAATCTAAATAATTATACAAATAAGATAAATTATTTGATAATCAGGAGTTACTGCTTGCGTGCGTTCTTCTTGGGCTTTCCACCGGAAGAACTTGGTGTTGTAGAGACAGGTTGCGATTATGCTTCTCCTGGCGACTTTTTCTCTTCGCTTCACACTTCTCACAGTGCTCTTTTTGTTCTCTTTCTCGTTCCCGTAAACTTTCCTGGTACCGCCGCTGCTTTGATTTCTCATTTCTCCGATATTCCTCTTGCCGCCTACGCTTCTCCGTTTCGTACTTCTTCCAGTTTTCTGCCAAATTCTTCTCATATTCGCTTCGATAAACTTCAGTGTCCGTCGCTCCTACTACTCCTTGATCTTGACTTCGCTCAATTTCCGTTGAAGGAACCTCCAACTGTACTGCTTCGATTACTTCCTCGTCCACAACTTCAATTATTTCCTGTTCGATGACTGAACTCTCACCCTGGATAACCGCACCAGCATAGGTGCTAAATACTTTTTCCGCATACTTTCTGCTCTCTTGTTGGCTCCGTGGTACACGTTGTGGGCAGGCGTTCTTACGGTGGCCTTCCTGTTGGCACGAAAAACATTTGTTTTTCAGTTCCTCATAAAAAACTTTCCCTTTCCATTGAAGAATATTCAATGTTGGAGGAATATCCTTTTCAATGTACATGTACAAGCCTCGTACACCAGGTTCGGTGGAAACTTCTCCCGAGTCACTCGTTGAATTTTTCCGTACGATCCTAGTACTGGTTCCGGGTCATTTGGCCGAATGCCGTTTGGCCGAACGCCATTTGGCCGAAAGGGTCATTTGGCCGAACGCCATTTGGCCAAATGCCGATTGGCCGAAATTGAAAACCAAAGTGAACTACAGTTAGCATGGATTAATAATGAATTTCAAAGAACTTACTCAGCTTTCATAAAAAAAGGATACATCATCATTGATATACATAAGCTTTTTAGTGTTAGTTGAAGAAACAGACAGAGCTGAAAGAAGAACATCTTAAATGCAGGCAGTTGTTCAATTCTATGTTAGCGTTAATAGCCACCAGCAGATGTTTTGGCATCGCGTTTGAAGTTAGTTTTTGACAGTAACTAAAACAGTTTAAAATTTATTCGTCCTTCTGCTGGATTGGCTTGCTTCGATCCCTCATAGTCATAGTTCTGAGCACGGCATAAAATTAACAAGGCTGGCTCTTTACTCATGTAAATATCAAGTTTGATTGTGAACATGTAACGTCACTCCTATCGTACCATATACCTTCCGGAGCACTAGATCATTTTTATCGCAAATTTGTTTGAGTTGGATAGGAATGACGTCGTCAAGTAGCTGTCAGTTTTCGAAATATATCACCTTCTTAATATAATACACCGTGAGTTCTGACATCTACAATTCTTGGCTTCTTCTTTTCACAACGGAGAAACAGTGTGCTTCTTTGACGTTAGTGTTCACCGTGTCGTTTATTGCTATACTCAAGCAAAGGTGCAGTCTTCAGTTCTGATGTTGTAATCTTAATCTTGGAGGAAAATTATTTCTCATCTAAATTAACCCTTGAGCTTAAAATTCTTTTGAATAAAACGTATTATAAGCTTTAATTCCAATAACTATGAAAAATATTTCTCTCTTAAAAGAACAGCCTATGATCAAAAGAAGGAAAAACCTCTTATGAAAATTTAAACAAGTGCAATGCATATAATCATTTCACCAGTACAACTACAAAGAACTGCCGATGATTTGAAGAAGAAAAAATTTCCAATTAAAATATAAGCTTCAATATTGCAGATAGTAATGGAACCAGTATAACTAGACAGAATAGCCTATGTTTAAAAGAAGGAAAAATTTCTGATGAGATCATTAAAAACACTTCAAACCTTATTACACCGTTGGTAATCCAGTGGCGAATCAATCATCACCTCAGAGTCTTGACGTAAAGTGTGGAGTTCACAACTTCGTCCGGAATTAAAGGATTGATGTTACCATTCCCTTGGAGCTCTTATATTGTGACAAACATGACTTCCCGTCACATCATAAAAATCAACAAATCAATTAGCTTATCATTTATTGGGTCACACTTGTAAATCCTACACATCGCGTTGTAGCAATTTGAATTTTTTGTTCATGATTCGGCCAAACGACATTCGGCCAAATGGCGTTCGGCCAAACGGCATTCGGCCAAACGGCATTCGGCCAAATGGCCGGACACCCCTAGTACTAACGATAGATCCTCGTCAGACACCTCCGGAGGAACGTCAAAAATCCGCACGTAGAGGGTTCCAGCGGGCGACACATATACATCGACCGTTTTCCCATTGGAATAATTAAACTTGATTGTTTCCAAGTTCGACCGTAGAGCTTCCTCCATTGCGGCTGTGTTTTTGAACTTAATACACAGACTCCTATATCCTCCCCCATCTTGTAGACGGTCTCCATCTCCATGATATCGGAGTCCAGGCACTTCGAAAATGCTGCGATTTCGACCCATGTTGGTCGCGGTGCCGATGTTGGGAATCGAAATTTAACCGTATTCTGAATCATGCTGCTTTTGTGTTGCGATATGGCAAGAAGAAACGAACGTATACCGAAACGAAATCCAAAGCACACTACTGCTTAACAAAAGGCGAAAAAAAACTACCGTGGGCTATTCATTAGCACTCCTGCTGCTGCGTCTGGATGCGACGAGAGCAAAATAACAACTGAGTGGTTTTTAGTTGATTCAAAAAAAAAAAATCCTACTGATATATTGTGGCCTTCATTCATGAAATAAAACAGATTATGACGATTTTTTAAAAGTTTTTGCACAATTGTTGAAAAATTTCCAGCGACATATTCGATGGAGTTTCAACTTGATAAAACATTTTTCAAGCATTTTCAGAGTCTCCTGAATCTTTTGCGATTGGCCGAATTTATGATGTTTATTTATTAGTTACCAAGAAATAGATGTGAAATTAGAGCACCATCACTGGTTGTGAAGTTTGGCCTGTTTTTGTCAAAATTGTTTTAAAAATAATATAAATATGTTTAAACGATATTAATGTTGGGTTTTAAATTTAAGTTACAAAAATGGTTGGAAACCTCTATTAAAATGAATTGTATCAAACAAAGCAATAGAATAAAGCAGTTTACGTTGAGCATTGCAGCAGATGAGAAGTCGATTCTGCTCCGCATAATTCAAGTCGAGATGTGTTTTCGTGCGCTATAGTCCGAAAAGATGTTCAGCTTGTGCAATAGAAATAGGATCCCAACATTAATGTTTTTTGTATATGACTGATAGCAAAAGTTAATCCAATAAATGATCCTAAAGAAAGGACTAGTAGAAGGTTTCTTTTGAGAGACTTGGTCTCTATTTTAATGCAAACCTCTAAAAAGTCTCTATTTTTAATGAAAGATCTCTTAAGCATCTATCCGGGTATCCTTCTAGAGATGTTTCAAACGATACTTATTAGAATTTCTCTTAAATTTCCTCCAGGAAATTCCTGAGTACTCCAAAGCTACCACCTCCAATAATTTCCACAGGTCGAAGTTATCATTTTTTTAATATTCGAGAATTTCCTCCAGATTTTTTTACTAATTCTTCAACCGGATTCTTCAGTTGTTACTCTAGAAAATATTCCAAAATTTATTACAGAATTTCTTCCGAGAAAATCCACAAAGGTTCATTCCAGATATTTTGAAATAAAAAGCTTAAGGGCTTTTTCAAGAAACACTGAAAAAATGTCTCCTCCTGTTTATGTGAATTCCTTCAAAAAATCATCCACGTTTTTCCTCAGGAATCCAATATACTTTGAGGGATTATTGGATTTTTTTTTTTCTGAGAACTTATTCAACATTTCATCCAAGTATTATAGGGTTTCTCAAAAAAATCCCATGCAATCTTCAAGAGTTTATTTAAGTTTTCACTCCAGTCTCCTGATGGTAATACTATAGTACTATAGTAAATTTTCTAATATTTTTTCAAGCATTCCTACATAAATTTCTAACCAATGTTTTTCGAGGAAATGCTTTAGCAAATCCTGTGGATTACTATCGGATTCGATTTTTTTTCGATTACCTCAAGCAATTATTGGAAAATGTTCTGAACCCCCCCAAGAGCCTGGGGATTGGTTTAGAGATCATTGTTTATAAAGGATGACTTTTGAACTTACACAACTTTTACTAGAGGATATTTTCGGATTTTCTTTAGAAAAACCTCACGGGTTTATCTTACATGAACAATTTCTTTGGGATTTGCTTGGAGACATCCCTGGAAGAATTCCTGAAAAAAAATTAAATGCTTACTTGAAAAAATCTCATAGAATGACTGGAGTGATTTCTGCAGAAATCATAGAAGGAATCTCTGGAACATTTGACGAAGGTATTTTTCGAGATATTCCTAGTTGAAATCGTGTACAAATTCTGAAAGACAATTTAATAGGAAATCTCTGGAATTTTCTGGAGAAGTTATTGGTTGAATTTCAATAGACGTTTTAACCCCAAGTTTTCCGGGAGTATGTCGATTTGGTTTTTTTTTTTTAGGCAAGAGGCCTTTTATTGATTTGTTTATAGGTATCCAGTTTTTTACCTGTTCTGATTCTACGTTAAAAGTGTGCCTTGTATCTATTTTTAAACATTTTTCAAGATAGTATGGAAATCACTTTCGAGTGCACTCCACGACAAATTTTAACAATGAATGAGATGTCATTGTCATTGAGTATACAGATTGAAATCTTTATTTTTCATTTATAATGTCAAAAATAAGATATTCAAGCATAACACGGAGAAAAATGTGCTCTTTTGATCAAGCTACGAAAAACTATCTTACGAAAAACTAACTGTTTAATCGCTTAACAACTCAATTTCCTTAGTCGCTACCAGCCCTGTAATAAGAAAAACTTCTTACTGTAATTACTGGCATGAGAATGAAGGGGTTAAAAGTTTAATGTCATGCAGAAATCAAACACCGGACTTTCACTATTCACTTGATTTATTACGATGGTTAAGTTTGTTAGTTATAAAGATTAAACTCGGAAAAAATGTGACACTTTGTTTTGGATATAACTTTTTATCTCGTGAGTAAAAATTAATGAATGTTTGGGTGATACTAATTTAGAGTGTAATGTTTATGTGTGCAAAATCGCGATTTGTCAAGTAGTTTTCAAGATGCATTTGGAACAAGAAAAGCTACGCCAGCAAATCTTGGGCACGATGAACGATGAATGTCGCACAGATTGATCAATAAAATACTTGGAATCCACCATTATATTATGTCCCGCATTGTGAAAATGTTCAAGAAGACGAAGACTATCAAAAGGCGCGCGGGAAGCAGCCAAAACCCGAAAACGGAATACCCAGAGAGCGAGCGAAAGATAAGGATGCTTTAAGAATAACCCGAACCTTTCCACCCGAGACGTGACCAAAAAGGTCAATTCGTCGAAATGGTTCGTCCAGCAACCATGAAGTGGTACGTGTTTTTATGGTCAGGAAAACGCCAAACCGGACTGATAAGCAAAACACGGTGACCAAATTGCTTGCGCGGAACCTGTACCGTGAGTGGTTGGTCAAGCCAAGCAGTCTCGTCGTGGACGACGAGACATACATCAAGGCGGACACCAATTCAATCCCCAGCGTCGAGTTTTTCGTCGGTACGTCCCGCATGGAGGTTCCGGGAAAGTTCCGGAAGAGGGAGGAAGATGGACAAATTTGCGAAGATGCACCAATTGTAGGCGATCTGCATCTGAATTTTTGGTGATCATTTTTGTGTGTCTCATTTTTTCCAGTCTTAATGTACCTACTTAGATAACACGGTCGATCGGTAAAAGAAACCGATCATGGGGACGCATGGTTTTACAAGGCACAACAAAAGGCATTGTTTCACAATCTATTGATTGGAAGCATAGAGGGAAAGCCATTATGGAATCGACGTGGCCGACTGGATTGCTGTTCAGGGAATTCGAACACCGTGAATCTTGCTGGGAACCGTGAATTATTTGCAATTGTGCATTGAAATGTGTTGTTTCACTATGTTGAAGTTCATTTGTTGTGTAGCTCTTGTTTAAATGTTTAGGATTATGCTTGATGTTTACACGATTATGTTGTTATATAGTATTAAGTTATTAGGGTCATTGGGGCTAAATCAGCCTGTTGATCAGTACCAAATAAATAAATAAATAAATAAATAAATATTGAGTGTGCGGGAACAATCTATGTTCAAGGTCATTTTTTTTTCTTTATTAGTATCATTTCAAACATTACATTCATTTCTTATATCTAGGTGTTCTGTGTTATTAGACAACACTATCATCCTAATTTGGTAAAACAAATTTAAGATTTAATTAACATTTTGTTAACAACATATTAACATATGTTCAAGGTCATAATTACTTCTATACACTACTACTATTGCTAAATTACTATAGTATATGGTTTATGGGTTCTGCAATGCTAATAGGGTTCACAACAAGAAGCAAAGGGGTGTCAGTGACTAACACCTAGTTTTGAGAAAATCTACTTTGAAATTCTTCCATTATTTTTTATTCTGTAAAATTGTATGAGGGTCAGATTAGCAAGCTAGTTTTTCAAGAACTATGTTTTTTTTTCTCTGTTGAGCGGAAAAATCACCTGGGAATATCGTTAGAAAGCATGGGAACAGTAAAAATCTCTCATCTCAACTCAAAACCGACCACAATGTCACTTACATCCTCTTACGTGAAAGCCCCTAAAATATTGTAACAATCAGTTTCTAGTCTAGAATTCCATAGGGTTCAATTTTTTCTTAGCTTCACAGTGTACAAACCCTTGCCAAAGTTTGTAATACCCATGGTTTTGAACGTGGATATGCCTCTGCTATCAATAAAACCATTTCCTTTAGTTGGATGCTTTCGACTGTTATGAGTTACACCGGGGATTTTCTTAGCGGCTTTCAGTCTCAACGGCAATCAGACTAAGATATTTCTAAGATATTAACGTTGTCCAATTTGTTCCTTTAGAACCCTTGAAAAAGATTGAAAATACAATCGAAACGTTGGGCCTAGAAGAAATATCTTAGTTCTGATTGCCGTTGAGACTGAAAGCCTCTAAGAAAATCCCCGGTGTTTAAACCATTTCCTTCAGCTTATCAATTGGTCGGCGTTAAGTCAGAGTGGACCAAGCGACATTTTTCATATTTTGAGAAAAACAGGCCCAAAGTCTAACGCTTTATATTTTTTTATCTCAATAAAATTTTGGTTCAACATTTCTACCCATCCTTGTGTTACTTTCAAACAATATAATGTGAAGTGATAAACATGAAAAATCACAATCCGAAACTCTGATAGAACGATTTTTTGATGGACTATGTGCACTTGGTTCACTCTGACTGAACAATTTCAAGAAAAAGAACAATCATTTAATGTTTGCGTGGTCAAACTGGGTGCATATCTTTAAGATGAACATATTATCAAGACCCTTCGACATCAGTATCGTAAATTCTTCAATAATCCATATATTCAATCTCAAAATCAGTGGCATTACGATACCTTGGAAATTAAGGTTTTGAAGGGTCAGGGCGTTGAAGATCAGAAATATTCAAATATGCGTTCAGTCAGAGTGGACCAAGTGAAAATCTTGAGTACTGACCAAAATATACTGGTCCAATAAGCGGGTTCCAGGACAGTCCATACATACACCATAGAACTACCATAAACTTCTATCGAACTCTGAAATCGACTCAAAAAATGCAATAATCAATCAGTTTATTGCTTTTTGACACTTGGTCCACTCTGTCTGCACATAAATTGTTGCAATTTCTGATCACCTACTCAAATACGGTAAATGGCCAGATATCAAAATAAGATCCATCGAATTATGACATGTTTATGAGTTTCTATTGATGGATGGGAAGAAGAATCATTCCATGTCGAAAAATCTGGAAAATAACTTGAAATATCTTGCATTTTCTAGACTTTCTCAGCGCATCGATCGTTTTCGTTGTTATGGTAAAAAGCACTTGGTCCACTCTGACTGCATACTTTTATTGATTTTTATTGATCATCCAGAGTAAATTTGTTACATATCTCTCCCAGTTTTCAACATTCATCAAATCTGATCAAAGTGAAATGGAGATAACGTTATTTTGCATCTAATGGCAGAATAATCCAATTTTCCCAAGTTTTGTACTTGGTCCACTCTGACTTAACGCCGACCAATTAGAATCGTTATTTACTGAGGCGCCAACTTCATGGGAATATTGAGGGGAAAAGTTTTATCAGCCGAGATCAAGAAAAAGGTTTTTTGTCGTAGTCGATTTCCAACAAATTTTGAAGATGATGTTTGTAGGAAAACTTGATTGGATTGCTAATATTTACACAAATTTAGGTAACGCAATAACATCAACAGACTCCTTTTCGACCCCAATAATTACTCCAACTGACGAAGTAGCATTAATGTCTATTTCCGCAAGATTCTTAATTTTTGCAACATCAGTTGGAAATATTCGCAGAATGGTGTAAACAGGATGTCCCTAAATGTGTCCAAGTGCTTAGTGATTTCATTTGGCCGTTTAATTATGATTTGGCTGGTGTTGAACTGTAACGTGTAACTACGGTGAAGGACTTAGGCGTTCTATTCGACACTAAGCTGACGTTTAAGGATCATGTTGCTTACATCGTCTCGAAAGCTTCTGCGCAGCTGGGTTTTCTGTTTCGCTTCAGCAAAAAGTTCACCGATGTGTATTGCCTGAAAGCTTAATACTATGCTCAATTGTACGCCCTATCCTGGAATACTCATCGAATGTATGGTCACCATTCTACAGGAACGAGATTCAACGAATTGAGGCCGTTCAACGCAAATTCGTGCGCTTCGCCCTTTGCCGACTTAGGTGGAGAGATCCACTGAACTTGCCAAGCTATGAAAGCCGCTGCAAACTTATTGATCTGGACCTTCTTGAACCTAGACGCAATGTAGCAAAGGCGTGCTTCATCTCTGACCTTTTCCAAGGATCAATAGATTGCCCTCTACTGCTCAGTTCATTGGACATCAACACTCGTCACCGAAATCTCCGGTTTCATCCATTTCTGAACATTCCTTCCGCAAGAACAAATTATGGCCTTCACGAACCAATGCGTAGCATGTTCCGTGTGTTCAATAGTTGTTATCATGTGTTTAATTTTAATGTATCGCGTGGAACAAATAAGAGTAATTTTAGACAATTTTTATGTTAATTCATGTGAAATGTTTGTTTCGATTTTTTGTGCTTTTAGACTTAAGATCAATTGTCATTGTGGTGGGAACTTCACTTGTTGACTAAAGCAATAAATAAATAAATAAATAAATATTCGGTTATCATTTGACTCTTGCACTCAAATTCAAAGTTTCATATTATTGAACGATAATACATAAATTAACAATATTTTATGTTTTGAACTAGGCTACTTATGGTAAAGTTTTACATTCAACTCTTCATAACTCAATATTGAAGGGACCATTGAGTTAGAGATGTATCGGGTTACAGAACACAAAACTATAGTGCAAATACGATTCAAGAAACCATCGAGGTAGCCATGAAAACCAAGTTTCTTAATAGTACTCGAACTTGATATCGAGATAGGAAATATCGAGTAAAGGATTCAAAATTAATGAGGGGGAGGGGGCAACCTAACATCATAACCAGTTCGAGCTCATTTATCAACAATTGTCTTAAATAATCCTATAGTAGACGGGGAAACTTCGATTTTAATAGTTGTTTCGCCCTGTTTACACGTTAGTCTTGTTTGAGACAGCCTACATGATATCATCACAATTGGAATTTTTGTTACAGGCGCTAGAGGCCAATAACAAATTTCCTGAAACATGCAAACACCCCAATCTTGGTTAAAGATTATCCTTATACGATATATTTATGATAATTACTAGACTGGACGTTTCTAGTGGGGCCCAGATAGTCGTAGCAGTAAACGCGCAGTAAATCGATAAACATCAAAATGAAGTGTTCCACGGGTTTTCGGGGGTGTAAACGTTTGCCACCACCCATCTCCCCAAGCGAGTAGGGGGAAAATTTACGACCAACAGAAGAATGAGTCATCATCTGACGACCACATTCGGAAATAAGGGTGCAAGTGCTGGAAAACGAATTAATCTTCCTGCTAGCTTACCCTCCCCATACACTCCTTTGTGTCAGACTGACGAAAACGAGACGATGACGGTCAAGGTGAACCCTCTGATACAGTGATCACCAAACTATGGCCCTCAAGTAGGTTAACATTTGTTTATTCGAGGAGCCATGTTTTTTTTTAGAAAGTCGGTTAGTATAATCCTGGAAAATTTGTCTGAATTTCTTCGTGTTGGACATTTGAGTGATTAACAGAAATTACTGGGGTATTTTCTATGTTTCAAATTGGTAGATCATATTGATTTTGTCTCCAATATAAGGGAATTTTTTAAATCCTTACTTATTTTGCGGCCCACGCCATATTTTTAAAGCAATGATTTTTCTTTTTTTTTTTCTGCCTAACGTTCCAATTTGAACCGAGTCTGCTTCTTACCTAAAGTCGAGAAAATTTCCAACCAGGTAAGATGCTCGACCGGCAAGATTCCAGTCGATGACCCTCAAACTTAGTCTTGCTGAATAGCTGCGCGTTTACCGGTACGGCTATTTGGACCCTATTGCAAGCATTTATATGGCCTTCATAATCTGTTAGGCTGAGAACCACTGCTCTGGAATGAGCAGACCATAACCCATTTGGGTGTCCGCCAGACCGAGTTTTTGGCCCAGTGCCAAAATCGTGGCGTGAAAATGGTCCACATGGTGTCCCAGCAGATGCTCTGCTAAGGTGTTACGTAATTCGGTGAAGGCGCTCTGCATCCAAAACCAGACACGGTCGTCCGAACAACAGGGTCAAGGTTTCAGGCTGGAGCGATTCGCCCGCCCAAGTCCATTAGGGCGGCGGACAAACGAGCCAGCCAATGCGATTCGGTCAGATTTTCCGAGAATCTATAAAGAAACGCTGTTTATTGCAAAATTGGAAGGTGTGGGCGTTCGATGGACGTCAGTCTTCTATAAAGTTGGTTTGGGTTCGGACAGCGCACTCCAAAGCCGGTTGTTTATTTTAGTGAAACCGTGGCACAGTGATGCAAGGCGGTACAAAAGATCAGATATTGAAGTTTTTTAAATTACCTGGTATTATTTTACAGATTATAAAGCTTCTGAATGATGTTTCCCCTAAATTACAGATTATTCTTTTTTCGGTTTTAGGTGCAAGGACAATTATCGTTTTCAATAGATCTGGTGGAGCCCTTTGGTGGTTTTGTCCGACCTCTGTTTGGAAGACGTGCCACTGTGCGTGGATTAAAACGACTGCTCGTGGTAATGTGCAATCAATTTAGCGTACGTGTGCTCTGTTATTTTACTTGGTGAACTCGTTCTGGTTTGGTGCACCGAGATAAAGAGTTCATTCATAGAGCAATGACGCGTAAGCAGGAAGCAATGTGTGACACTGTCATTAATGCCCGTCGTAGGTTGACGTGTCAACTTTATTTTTGTCACGGTAATCCTACTGGAGCAGGTGTGTCAATAAAGCTGTCATCCCATTCAGCGGACAAATTGGGTGTCAGCTTTATGTAGAGTGGGAACTTGATGCATTAGTTGTCTGGTGGAACACAACAGATCCAAAAGCTGTGAATTGTGCGACAATTTGATTCGCCAAATCGCAATCTGTACAATAAGATTATTAGGAATAGGCTGTAAGACCGATTTCTGTTCATTCGAATGCTGTTTGGTCGGAACGTCGAACGAGTCATAACGCGAAAACATCAGCTGTAATGCTAAGAAGAACGTTATCCTATTACCAGAGCAGAACAGTTGGCACAATAAGGTCATTTGAATTAATGGATTATCTAATAAAGCATAAGCAAAGCATTGATGACCTACAATTCGTAGTTGCTATTCCGTGATTGTCCGGAATAATCAAAATTGTACAGGGAACTACACCTGGATGTAGCATACCAAGGAATATTAATGTGACATCCATTGTTACTAGAGGAAGGAGTTTTGTTAGTGGGGAAGGATCATAGCTGCATGATCAGGATTCACCTTGGTAAGTGATGCAATTCATGCAACCTCAGTTCAAAAAAATTCATTGATAGGTGACAATGATTCAAAGACAACATGAATATACGGTAAGTCGACACTTTAAGCGTCGAGACATTCAAATGTTTTTTTTTCTATAATGATAAAAATAAGGTAAAAGGAAAGGTATGGGGTATCCACTGTTAAGTAACACATGTACAAAAGTTTATGTCGACACCCATAGTGACGAACCGTTCATATTTTGTTAAATAAATTCAAATAAGCTTTGTTGTCAAGACAAAAATACGTTTCAAAATATATTGTACATTGAAATTAAAAGCATGAAACGAGCTCACCAAATTGATCATCCATCCTTGACTGAACAGCCGCAATCCACTTTAATCAGCATGCTCATTGCACAAAATCATCAATCCGGCGATGCAAAAACCCGAACTCGATTGTTTGAGTCATCGAGAAGCACTAAAAAAAATAAACAAACTTTTGGCTAAGTGCTTGGGCAGTAGAACACGTGTAAACTGGCGGCAACGAAGCACAGCCCAGCAGAACACGAGCAAACTGACTTGAACTGATGGATGATCTAATAAGATCATAACTAAGTTGCTGGTAAGGCACTAAGGCACGGTAAATGGCTGAGCATGGCGTACCATTGCACTATGGTCCAGGAATCAGTTTTACGCGGAAAGATGCATTTTGAGCTTTAGAATGAAACATTAGACAAAAACGGTCTTCTACAAAGTTGTTTGTATTAGTTGAGCCCTTTGTTTGGTTTTATTGAAAATTAGGGTGGACCACATTTTCATAGAAATTGTGTAACTAACTTTCTTATTTGTAGAAATTATATTATACATGCTTCAGCAAAATTGTAGACCATTCAATTTCAAGCAACTTTGCCTAAAAAAGTTTTTTTGTATCTCTTAAATTGACCGATTTAGAGCTTTTTTCCTACGGTGACATAGGGTGGTCCGAACAAAACTGGTTTTCTGGCTCTAGAGTTTTCAATTCAAATTTCTCATCAAAGTAGTCTATGAAACACTTTTAGAGCTTTGAAAAATGCGTAATTTTGTGAGTGGAGAAACTCGCTATCTCCTTCCGTTCAGGAGTTATTGTTGTTTTCAAGACGTTTTATTAGAGTTACAAAAATAACACATCTGTAATTTTTTGATATAATATACAATTTTGTTTTGTCTTTTGAATGCCGTCAAAAGATATTTTTTTTGTTTGCCCCAATCAGAGATATTCACAATCAAAGTAGGCATGTTTTTGAGAGAACGAGTCAACGAGAGAATACGGACGGGAACAATCGGCAAAGACGGAAATGGACTAGCGATTGGAAACTCGGTACGTGGAACTGCAAATCTATCAACTTCACCGGAAGCACTCGCATACTCTCCAATGTACTGAAGATCAGCGGTTTCGACATCGTAGCGCTGCAGGAGGTAACAAAAAAAATATCAATGTTATACCAATAAATATATGTCACTAAGTTGCTGGGCAAATACTTCAGGAATTCCACCAGGGATTCCTCCAAGAATACCTCCAACAATGCTTCCAGGGATATTTCTGGGAATAGCACCAGAGATTCCTCCATGACTGTCATCAGGGATTCTTCCAGAAATTATATCAATGATCATTCCAAGTATTCCACTACATGTTTCTTCAGAAATTCTACCAGGAGCTCCACCAAAGATTCTTCAGGAATTCCAACAAAGATTTCACCAGGAATGCTACCAATATTTCTTCCAGGAATACAATAAGGGATTCTTCTAGGAATAGGAAAGTTCACCTCAAATCGATATTCATCCAGCAATAGCACCAGGGATTCAGCAATTTGAGCAGTGATTAATCCAGGAGCTCTACTGGAAATTTATTCAGTAATTCCACCAGGTGTGCTACCAGGGATCAATCCATGAGTTTCTTCAGGAATTCTAACAGGATTTTTCTCAGGAATTCCACTAAAAAATTCTCCAGAAATTCCAGCGAAGTATTCGCCAAAAAGTATTCATGGAAATCCACCAAGGAGCGGTTCCACGCCGTTTCGCAAACCCGATTATTTTTGTATATTTTGAATCGCCTGAAAATTAGCATACAGATTCTTTATGATCAAAAATGCCATTATGCACTTTCAGACCGCCATTTTGAACCTCGCCTTATTTTTGAGAAGGGCGTATCGGAAAATGCATGGCAAATTTTTCAAAAACTGTTACTCGAAAACGGTTTGTCCGATCGATTTGAAATCTTCTACAAAGTTGTAGGTATTGCTTAGGACTATATGGAGAAAAATTTGCACGGTAAAAAAACTTAAAGATTATTTTTTATTTTAAAAACAAAATTTCAAAATCGATTTTCTCCAGAAACGCAGTTTTGATTTTTTTTATTTATGGATATGTTTTAGGGAATAATTTATGTGATTTATTGCACAATGTTTCAAAATGGAAGAATTATGGACAAAAAAGTTATGATATTTTAAAAAATTACAGATTTTGAAAAAAATCGAAATAGAGGAAAACAATATTTTTTGTGTGATTATTTGAAAGTACAGACAAATTGCAATCGAAAAGTACTTAAGTAAATTTTTTCTAGGTTGCATCAGTTTCGAGATATACTCATAATTATATAAAATTTTCAAATAAAAACAGTAAAATAGGCCCTTTTCAAACATATTTCGTGTTTCACCATTCCAGAAATATTTTAATTTGATTGAGTGAATCGTAGCTGAATTGTTTATTGTTTGATCAAAACCTATATACTAAAGTATTTAAAAAAGTATGCACGGTAAAAAATATAAACGATATTTTCAAATGAAAATTTGAAGCTAATAGTTCTTAAAAACCGCAACATTGATGTTTTTAATTTTTGGATATATTTTGCAGCTGTTGTTTAGGACTGTTAAGAAAAAATATGCACGGTAAAAAATAATGACAGATTTTTGAAATAAAAAAAATAAAATCGATTTTCTATGAAAATGCATCTGTGATTTTTATTATTTTTGGACATGTTTTAGGGGACAACTTATGTGATGTATTGCACAATGTTTTATAATGGAAGAATTATGGACAAAAAAGTTATAATTTAATAAAGTATTACAAATTTTGAAAAAAATCGAAATAAAGGAAAACAATATTTTATTATGTGTTTATTTGATAGTACAGAAAATGCATTGGAGGAGTACATAAGTAAAATTTTTCTAGGTTGCATCAATTTCGAGATATACTCTTATTTATATAAAATTTTCAAATAAAAAAAGAATAATAGGCCCTTTTCCAACATATTTCGTGTTTTTCCATTCCGGAAAATTTTATTTTGATTCAACAACACAAACAAAAAAAAAAACAAACTCCTTCTCCATGGTTGCCGCGATGAGAGGGCTTTACTCATTAGCCGGGCTTAGCCCTGAGGACCAAAGGTACACCGTTGTGATAGAATCACATTTTTAATGCCACGTTTAGATTTACCTTGTATATATCGGAAGTGATGCATCTCAACTAAATTTTACTTGAGTATTTTTCGATAGAAATTTTTCATATATAAAAATATATAGTTATTTTTCTGTACTTAAAAACGCACCAAAAATATCGTTTAACATAAATTCGTTTTATTTATTTTTTTAAATAATTTATTTTTTATCCAAAAA
The DNA here is from genome assembly GCF_002204515.2 of Aedes aegypti. Taxonomy (NCBI): domain Eukaryota; kingdom Metazoa; phylum Arthropoda; class Insecta; order Diptera; family Culicidae; genus Aedes; species Aedes aegypti. The sequence goes on from NC_035109.1 coordinate 331,711,248, forward strand.
TTTTCCGTTTTGAGGCATTGTGCAAGAAATTACAAGCAATATGCTGCAAAACATATCCAAAAATTAAAAACATCAATGTTGCGGTTTTTCAGAACTATTAGCTTCAAATTTTCATTTGAAAATATCGTTTATATTTTTTACCGTGCAAACTTTTTACTTTAGTAACGTAACTTTGGGTTAAATTGATCATTTTTCTCGGTTTTTCTAGTGTGTTTTCTAAAATGTTAACAATGCCAAACAACTAAATGCAGGAAAACAAGTAAGCCTCATCGATTCATGTACCGAAATCTTCTAACAAATGTCATTTTAGTGTTAACAAATATCTCAAAAATAAAAAACCAGGGGATCTCATTTCGGGGTGAAATTGATCACTTGTCAATGCCATTATTGTTTGTTTTCAAAACAACTATACATGATAAAATTAAGCTCCCTGAATCCGAATATGCTTGTCAAATTCTTAACAATGCAATATTTATATAAATAACGAATAGCTAAATTTACAGAATTTCGCGGAAAACGCCTAAATGTATGCAATTTCCTAAGAAATTCAATGATATCTAACAGAAATTCAATTATTTCAACCATTTGAACTAATTGGTACGAGTTTTGGTGATGAAATCTGGTTAAGGGATATATCTCAAGCATCCTCACAAACTTTCAGGTTTATTCCATGTTCAAATCCTTGCTTAGAAATAGAAGTTTAAAGGTGTTTGTCAATATTGCACCGTGCATGATTTTAAAATTTTGCATTATTTTCATAGTAATAAACATTCTTCAACTCAAAAAACTTCACAACACACAATTTGACAATAGTTACGACAAAAAACATTCAATTACTGCAGCTTACATTGATATTTATGCTCCATTACGAATAAATAAAATCGTGTGATACGATGATCAATTTCACCCTTTTGATCAATTACACCTGATTTTACGGTAGGGTAGGTGTACCAGTTATGGACATAATGGTTCCCTATTTCGCCATACGGGATAATTTGATTATCTTCGAATTTTTAATCATTCTGTGTGTTTAAGTTATTTGATATCAAATATATCTTGATGTAGAAACATTCAAAAATATTCAAAATGTGTAAGTTTTCCAGAAAACACATATGGCCAAATAGGGAACCACTATAGCCATAACTGGTACACTTTCCCTATATAGGTTTTGATCGAACAATAAACAATTCAGCTACGATTCACTCAATCAAAATAAAATATTTCTGGAATGGAGAAACACGAAATATGTTTGAAAAGGGCCTATTTTACTTATTTTATTTGAAAAATTTATATAAATATGAGTATATCTCGAAATTGATGCAACCTAGAAAAAATTTACTCAAGTACTATTCGATTGCAATTTGTCTGTACTTTCAAATAATCACATACAAAATATTGTTTTCCTCTATTTCGATTTTTTTTCAAAATCTGTAATTTTATAAAAAATCACAACTTTTTTGTCCATAATTCTTCCATTTTGAAACATTGTGCAATAAATCACATGAGTTGTCCCCTAAAACATATCCAAAAGTGAAAAAAAATCAAAACTGCGTTTCTGGAGAAAATCGATTTTGAAATTTTGTTTTTGGAATAAAAAATAATCTTTAACTTTTTTTTTACCGTGCATATTTTTCTCCATATAGTCCTAAGCAAAACTTACAACTTTGTAGAAGATCTCAAATCGATCGGACAAACCGTTTTCGAGTTACAGTTTTTTAAAGATTTGCTATGCATTTTCCGAAACGCCCTTCTCAAAAATAAGGCGAGGTTCAAAATGGCGGTCGGAAGGTGCAAAATGGCATTTTTGGTCATAAAGAATCTGTATGCAAATTTTCAGGCGATTCAAAATATACAAAAATTAAATTTAAAAAAAAATCGTCATGTTCGGTGGAATTGCTCCAAGATTACTTCTGAAATTCCACCAGGGATTCCTCCAGAAATATGACCAAGGATTTCTCCAGGAATTCCACTAAAGATTCCTGAAGGAATTCCATTAGTTATTGCACCAGGGTTTCCTTCAAAAAATCACCAAGGATCCTACACGATCCTATCAGGGATTCCTACAGAAATCCCATCGATGATTTCTCCAGAAATTTCACCAGGGATTCTACACTTCTACACTTGTGGAAGTCAAGTCTAGTACACGACACTGAAGACGGCCTTACAGTTGAGGTCGAAATACGCGTATCTGTCAAAGGATACAAACTCTAGTGGAATTAAATGGTATAGTACTAAATTCGTTTTTTTTTTTCATCTACTTATAGGTATTCTACTAAACAGCTCGAAGATTTATTATCATCGTTGTATAGTGTTAAGTTGCAGTCTGTGCAGCTAAATGGCAGAAGACGGTGTCCGTGTAAAAAAAAACCGTAAGGGTTAAGGGACACATCTTTTTGTTTCATTTGTTTCTACTACTGCAATATGCTTCTGTGGAATGTGATTGGTGTGGAACTGGCCTGGTTTTTGAATGACTGTAGGAAAAAACATGACGATATTAAAACAAAAATTTTATTGGTATTCAAATGGAACATGTCGAAAAGTCAAATGAAACCTTAGGGCAAAAATTCAAAAAAGACTACATAATACAAATTTGGTCCAGTTTTAAAGTCAATAAGAAACAAACCATAACGACTATGAAAAAAAATCATTTTTATTTCAAGGCCCAGCATCAAAGCAAATAAAATCAATAAATTGTAAGAAAAACCGAAATTTACGTTTAAATATGGAAACAATATCTAGAAATATGAGCAACCTATTGCGAAGTGCAAAGAAGTTCATTAAAAGCAGCGCGAATATTTGTTTAATTCATTGCCGAAGGAAAACAACAAGGCAATTGAACCAAATATTCACATTTGGCTGAATCCAATTTCTGTATATTTTAAAAGTTTTCTCAAAATTTATAGGCTATTGCGATATACACACTCTCCAACGACACGAAATATACCTATGCTGCTTTTGAATAATTTTACACCCACCCAGTTATTGCTTTAATTTCTACTCACGTCCGATCATTTGAGATCAACAGTGCACACGAAATTTCTTGCAAAAATTTATGAACCGCAAACATGTCTTCAATTAAAATCAACTTCGTGACTCGTTATTAAATGAGTCATTTTGGGAAAACAGCAATTGGAGGTGTGCCGGTTTGTTCTCGTTTCAATGAATCAAATGATTTTTGAATAATTCATAGTCTAGACTAAAGAACATAAAGCGACAACATTTGTTTGGAGCCAGTCACGCAACCCATATGCTCTATTAGGCAAAAATAAATATGACCAGATTCGGTGTCTGATAATTGTTTTAATTCAAGTCAACGTACTCTTTCAGAGATCCATTCCAACAGGTGGATGAACTCCAAAACATGGTTTCCGTCATGTGTTCATCATATCTACTTACTTGGTAAACTGGAAGAAATCAGAATCCCAGAGATTTGAAATGTCAATATCAACCAAATCGTCGCCTCGTTAGAGAAAGCGTAACTCTGATAAGACCATTCAGTTCGAGCATAGCACCCCTTAACGTAAAAGATAACCTTACTCAAGTCTGGAAGCATAACGGAGCAACTGTTGCTTATCTCTCGCAAGGGCGCACCTCACTCTTACGAGCAATGACTCATCCCATCGCTTCCCAATCAACAATGAACCTGATTCTTCCAGATTGTGCGACACTTGTTCCCCCGATCCTCATGGGTGTCGCTTTCAAGTGCGAACATGCCGCGGTATCTACAAAGTATTCTGCTGGTCCGACTAGCGAAAACTATCAAAATTATAACTTGCTGTGTTATTTAGTTACAGCCATTTGATATAACAATAGTTGTTATAAATTGGATTTTTGTTAAAATAACGAAAATCTTGCACTACAGCATATCAAAATTGTAACATTTTGTTTCAAAATCTTTTGTTTGCGAATTTTGTTTACTCATTTTTGTGTGAATAAAAGAAATAAAAAAAAAATTAAACGTTTTAGAAAATCTGGGTCTTTACCGAGACATTTACCATGGTAGTTCGGACCAGTTAACTAAATATGAGTGAATATATTTTTCTTAGCTTTGAGTTGAAAGAATTTAATTTTGCGTTGAATCAACCCAAATTTAAGTTAATTTTTCTTACCGATTCAAAGGCAAACAACCTAATACGAAATTTAGCCAAAATAAAGTTGTTGGGTTCATCTACGGTTTTGTGTTGAAACAACTCAGGTTTGAGTAGATTCGAGTATGCTTGTTTGATATAATTTTGTTAAAATGATAAACGAACTAAACATTTTGTTCCACTTTTTTATCATGATGCAATAATATATTTATGGTATAATTTCAACATCGTGTGCTAGTCGGGGTACAATCGCAACGGTGTTGAACAAGTGGCTCACTTAGGTTCAGGTTTACCGGCGATTATGGATGCAACAACGGCTCGATTAGATTGGGTTACGATCCGTGCGATGCAAAAAAAAAATGTATGCAAATCTTTCTGATCGCACTTAAACCGATTACAAGACTTGCGGGTCCCGAGTAAGTGGCGTTTCTGGTTTGGAAGATTTTTATTGTGCGCGTGCTCGTGGTGTTGACTTACGGTGTGTTGTTTATGCAAATTCGTAATCTCATAGTTTACGTCGGACCATATAGTTGCGGGTAGTAAAGTGAGCACAAGAGCAAGCGACAAGTTCACATTAGGCCATAGAAGGACACAATCCCCAAGCAAAGCTTGAGATCATATTGAAAACTAATTTTGATGTTGTGATGTCATAGATTTTGATAACTCAGTTTGTTGTCATTTTGGTCGTTTTAACGGTTAAAATATCAAAACTGAGAGCAGAAAAATATTCCCATGAAATCAAATTGATAACTATTTTTGCTATCATGGACAGCAAATTGAGAACTCACTGAGATATACATGTTTTCGTTTGATAAAGAAACGAGTCTGCGTCAAAATGGTTGCTTTATTTTTATATTCTCATATCGTTTATACATGTAACTGGAATAAATTTATAATTTATTAAAATTATAACTTTAACAAAAATTTAAAATGATAGCAGAATGAAAACAAATTATGACATCGAATAAATCAATGATAAACTGATATCAAATTATGATATCAACTTGATGCTGAAAACAAGATATGTTTTCGACTTGCTTTCATTTTGATGTTGGACTTTGCTCGGGTCTCCATACATTTTAGGAGAGAAGTTTGTTAAAGCCTAGGCCACTAAGATAGGCTTCTTAGATAACGATAATTGTCGGTAAATCTTGATAAGCGCAGTCGCAGTCGAGCTATTAGCTGGATTTCGCAACAGGTCGACTTTTATGGAAATGTAGGGTGAATTGTTGGCACGATGGAGACATTAATGTGTCATAATACAAGGCGTCGGAAACCCCTGATTAGTCGTTGGGAATCAATAGGAATTATCTGAAAGTATTGATTGTCTCGGAAACGTACGATACTCCTTGGTAATTTCTAAAAACTTGCGAAACCTACAATCTTCGGAATAATATTTGGGAGATTTTCATTATCTTCATAGTTTGTCTCACGAAATAATTCCATTCCTACACTTACTCAACTCCGCATCTAATTTGTTATCCACTGCATAGCACATTAAATACCCGAGTGACCTACTCTCCATAGTGCCCATAACAAGACCAGAGTTGCTACGCATAACTTTCATAACCATCATCATCATCACTGGCGTCGTCCCTCGTCTCGTCGTGACTCGCGATCATAGTCATTCAACAAATCCAAATCACGATACGAGATAGTGTGTATTGGTCAATCAGAAATACCCGCCCAGCGTGATTAGTACCAATTAGTGTTAAATTTGCAGTGAAATTGCTTCGGCTCGACTCGCGGGAGAAATCCACCATGGATATGCTACTGCGCAGCGCCCACTGTTAGTGCAGCTGCAGCTTCGGATCGACTAGTGAGACTTGAATCACGCGTGCTAATTATAGGAACCCTCAAGTCGCCCAAGTCTTCTGTATACCTATCATAAAGGCACCCAATCGAACGATGCGTGATTATGTGGAGCCCTTTCAATCGACCACGAGTGCGTATGTAAGACCTGTGGCGAAACTAATCGAGTTATGATTAGATTTCCCTCGCACCTAGATTGATTGGTACAGGGGGAGACCCCCAGTATCGGACAGCACCCAATACCGGACATAGTCAGACAATTTAGAAATCTTGATCCATTCAAGATTCTTGATTAGAATAAAAGTTAGCTATTTCGAGAAGTAATGTTTGCCTGGAATAGCACCTCCTTGAATTGTTCATTATTAAAAATGCAATGTTTATTCTTCAAAAAAAAACGTCGGCCCAAATCAGCCGTACAGCTCAACTTGATCACGATGCTCTGACAAGAGCGCTGGGCGGCACTGACGTCCATCTTCCGGATACAATTCCGGAACCTCGTGGTCAACTATTTCTTATCCTTGGTCCGCCAACTATTGTTGTACACTGGGGCACTGAGCATGTCGACAAAATCCTTAATGAGACATTGGTCGGGTTCCTTTCTTGCTGCACGAATGGTAAAACCGTACAAAACGCTCGCGGAGGGCTTGATGTATCGACGCCATCTTCGATTGAACTGACAACACCCGAGCGAAAAGAAACATGTCACTCATTTTTGGGGAGTCCTAAGAGCAATTCTCGTGGAGACAAGGAAAAAACGTTCTTTTCATTTTTGGTATAATTGGAGTATTACGATAACTTATAAATATGTTTTAGGAAGCTGTGAATTTCTAGTTCGGTAAATTTCAAATTGTTTTAAATCTGCGAAAATTTCAAGTCAAACGGAGCACTACAAGTGGAGATCCATGTCTCCAAACTTAACAGTTTTATTTGAAAAAAAAATCAGTGGGGGTTGTGTACAAGACACGACCGCATGACGTTAACTACGACATGTAATTTGCTGCATTTGTATTATAGTCAAATGTCATAATTGCAACCTTCCTTTAATTATAATCCAGAATGTAATGGTTTGCGAATTTAGAAAAGATATATGTTTGTAGTTTTGTTTCTTTGTTTAAAGCAATTTATCAATGCTTAATAACTCTTTTTGAAAAATTCGGTGGCTCTGAAAAGGGCCGTTTGTTTGATTAACACTGTAGCACCAAAAGAATCAGTCGGTGAAAGAAGAAACAAGAATAATAACTCTTGTTTTCCACCCGAATATTGCGCGTGAAGGTCATGTCGACACAAGAACGAACCGCTGAGATTGGTTGGCTTAGAGGGATCCGAACAAGTTTGAGTTTCAGGTACTTCTCCATGAAATCCACAAACTCTATATTTTCCTGGTTGGTAAGATCGATGTTTAAATTTCCTGTCACGATCATTGGTCTGTTCTCCTTCTGATACTCGAATAAATTCCGCGTCATGAAGAACTTCTTTTGCTTCGTTGTGGTATTCGGCTGAATAAACACGCAAAACAGAATCGTTCTCTGGCCCATTATAGTTATCTCTACAGCGCAGATATCACCATAATGGTCTGAACGGCCCAGCTCCACATCATGACTGGTACAAACTTGCCGGATCGTGTGAGGTAAGGCCAAGGTAGATGCAGAGTTGTTTTGATGTATTACTACACCGGCAACTCTTTTATTACGTGGGGAAAGAAGGGGAACCAAAGCTGTCAAATTTTGCGTTACGTAATATTTGAATCATTCCTTAACAATAGAAAATATATTGCATCCCAACGGCACAACAGCAGCGTCCTCGGAAACATCCTCAAATTGCCGTATTGTCAATTATTCGTAATAAATCAATTATTGTATGATGCTATGAGATGAATTAAGAGATTATAGCAAATATGTGGTAAACACATTAGAGAATATTACACAAATAACTCTTTAGAACACATTTGTTGGCTCTGAAAAGGGCTGATTGAATTGTTGAATTTACGTAACACGGACACATTTTGACGGCGCACTGGTTGAAATCCTCCTCGCCCGATGAGATTTGCGGTGCGGATGACGAAATGCGCTTCAACAAACGGCTTTGGTCGATTTTCTTCAGACATCTCGTACAAAATTGCCTTTGCGCCCCGATTCCTGCAGGGCCAATTCTGGAAGCGCGAGTCCATTAGGAAATCTTGAGCGATTTCACTGGTCCGGATTGCTGGTGTTTTGCCACCACTTGATGATCAACAGCTTGCCTCTGGTAGCGAGGAGCTGACGGCGCACTGGTAGAAACCCTTCTCGCCCGATGATGTATGCGGTGGCGATGGCGATGGGCGCTTCAACAAGCGGCTTCAGTCGCGGTGGCGTGTTGTTGTTCCATTCGCGTCCCATTGAAAACTGAGCTGAGAATGCGAAAGGCACTCGAGACTTACTCGCCAACCTTGTTCACAGTCTGACGGCAAAAGAAGAATGAGCGAAGAAGTAGAAATCGGCCTGCTTTTATAGTGCGAAGCGGAACGCAAAAGAAGCGTGGAAAACTGCTTGCCCGTGATTGGTTGCGTAAGAAAGGGGTCGACATTTTCCAAATTTTCAATACAGTCGCCTCTCCACATCTCGATATCGAAGGGACCATCGAGATAGGGAGAGATCGAGACAAAGAACAAATTTTTGATGAAAACTAGATTGAAAAACACTCCGTTGCCAAGAAAGTAATACACAAACAGACGTCATTTAGCGCTTCTAATTTGTTTTGAATCCCAAAACTTTGGTCTAGTAACCTTCGATATTGGTCATATCGACATACGGAGAGAAAATTGAGAACGAAAAATCAACAGAAACACATCGAGATATGGAGATATCGAGATAAGGAGGATATCGAGATATAGAGAGTGAAAATGTATGCAGACTGAAGGGACTTATGAATTCATCGACATAGGGAGAGATATCGAGATGTAGAACATCGAGATGTGGAGAGTCGACTGTAGTTTATTGTCGATATTCAATAGTTTTCTCCATTCGAGGAAATTGTTGTATACATTTCAGACCGATTGGTGGGAAAATATTGAAAATCTATCGATAAATGACTGAGTTATTAGCGTTCAAAATCTTACATGATTTCGTGACAAAAAAAAATTGACACCCAGTATATTGCCGTAAGACATAGATAACGTCAAAAACATGCAATGAGTACCTACTTTAAGGAGAAACAGTTTTGAATCAACTTCTAAGATTGCACTAAAACTTCAAAGGCACAAATCTCGCAAAGAAAGCATCCAACAACCGTGCACTTTTTATTTTGGCTTTGTGCACTAGCAGAAAGCTTAAAATAAGAAGATCAGACACGTTTGCCAACTATTTCTCCAGTTTTGTGCCATTGAAATCGTGAGTAGGGGCACAAGTCGGCCATTGTGCCGGCCATCTTTGGATTCTGAGATGTTTCACCTTAATTTGTCTGGTACCTACTATAAAACTTGCAGCCAAAGCGGTAACTGATGGTCGGTACTGGAGGACCTCCCCTGTTTAATCGATTGATACAACGTGTGAAACTCTCCGCGATTTACCGCCGGAGGTAATGAGGGAACTAATCGCATCGATAACAGAGGAGTGGTCGCTTCGGTGAGATTAGCTGATTTATAGCTTAATTTCGCGCGTGCCTCCACTGACTACGTCGCGGAATGGATGTTGATTATACGATGGTTAATCGAAAGTTGAAAACCAGAACTGTCACTGCGCTGCCGGTGGTCATTTTGACGTTTGACGAAGCGTAACCATCAGAGCCATCAGAACCAGATTCGAACGAGGGAACAGAGCAGCCAACCGAGACGGGTTCAGTTCAGTCCGGTGAACCTGTTATTTAGACTCCCGGGGCTGCTGGTGACAAAGGAATCACATGAGAATTTTGGTTCGAATGAGAGTTTGAGGACAAACACTGCTTTGATTGGGACTGTGTGGCATGAAATTGCGAACAATGGGTAATTGGAGAGAATATATTTTTTTTCATTATATGGGTGTAATTTGATGGTTTACTGATTTTTTGGGTTCCCCAACAGATTCGTTCTCTTTCAAAAAGCATGTTTTATATCTACTTTGTAATAAAATACAGTTCAATTTTCAGCGATTGAGCATGAGCACTAAGGACCACATACTGAAATGTTGCATGATTGACTAGAACAATCGATTTGACAGAAAACTAAAAACAAGCTTTTCAAAGTTTGTATTAGAATTACTTTGGGAAAAGCATGGTTTGAGCTACTCTGATTACAAACTATTTATTTTTATTCAGTTGGTGTTACATCAATTAATTTGATAAAACCTCGTTAACGATGTTACGCCAATTTACTTGGTCCATGGCTGTTTCTTCCAACTTCGATTTTGGCCCACGTTTTCCAGATCTTGTTGCACCTGAGCAAGCCATCTCGCTCGCTGTGCTCCCCGCCTTCTTATGCCAACCGGATTTGACGCGAACACCACCTTTGCAGGATTGTTGTCCGGTAGTCTTGCAATAAGCCCTGCCCAGCGCACCCTTCCGGCTTTTGCAACCTTCTGGATACTGGGTTCGCCGTAGAGCCTAGCGAGCTCGTGGTTCATTCTCCGCCGCCACACACCGTTCTCCTGCACTCTGCCAAAGATCATCCTAAGCACCCTGCGTTCGAACACTCCAAGTGCTTGCAGGTCCTCTTCCAGCATGGTCCATGCTTCATGTCCATAGAGGACCACCGGTCTTATAAGCGTGTTGTACATGGTACATTTGGTGCGGGGGTGAATCCTCCTCGACCGCAGCTTCTTCTGGAGCCCATAGTAGGCGCGACATCCATTGATAATGCGTCTCAGTATTTCACGACTAACGTTGTTATCAGCCGTTAACAAGGATCCGAGGTAGACGAACTCATCAACCACCTCAAAAGTATCCCCGTCTATCGTAACGCTCGGTTCCGCCTATCAGCATGTACTTTGTTTTTGACGCTTTCACCACCAGACCGACTTTTGTCGCTTCACGTTTCTGGCGGGTGCACAGGTCTGCCACCGTTCCAAATGTTCTGACGACAATATATCATCCGCGAAGCAAACAAATTGGCTGGGTTTTGTAAAAATCGTACCTCGATTATTGAACCCGGCTCTCCGCATGACACTTTCTAACGCGATGTTGAACAGCAGGCACGAAAGTCCATCACGCTGTCGAAGTCTCTGGCGGGATTCGAACGAACTGGAATGTTCGCCCGAAATCTTCACGTTATTCTGCACACCGTCTTTCGTTGCTGTTATTACTCTTGTGAGCTTACCGGGAAAGCTGTACTCATCCATAATTTTCCATAGCTCTACGCGGTCGATGCTATCATAAGCCGCTTTAAAGTCGATGAATAGGTGATGCGTTGGGACTTGGTATTCATGGCATTTCTGGAGGATTTGCCGTACAGTGAATATTTGGCCGAGCGGCCGTTGGTGAAACCAGTTTGACAACTTCCAACAAACTCATTTGCTATTGGTGATACACGACGGAAGATAGTCTGGGATAGCACCTTGTAGGCAGCATTCAGGATAGTGATCGCACGATAGTTTTCATTTCAGTTAGTCGCCCTTCTTGTAGATGGAGCAATGGGTCATATCATTGCTTTCACTCCTCCGGCAGCTGTACCGTTTCCCAGATTCTGACAATCAGCCGGTGCAGAAAGATGGCCAACCTCTTCGGACCCATTTTGATGAGTTCAGCTCCAATACCATTCTTACCAGCGAACTTGTTTTTCTTTAGATGGTTGATGGCATCCTTAACTTCCCTCAATGTGGGGACAGGTTGGTCTCCTTCATCCGCCGTTTTGACGTAGTCGCTTCCTCCGATATAGTGACCCTCTGGGCCTGTGTTCTCCATGCCATTCAGATGTTCATCGTAGTATTGCTTCCACCTTTCAATCACCTCACGTCCGTCCGTCAAGATGCTTCCGTCCTTATCCCTACACATTTCGGCTCGCGGCACATAGTCTTTTCAGGATGCGTTAAGCTTCTCATAGAACTTTCGCGTTTCTTGTGAACGATGAAGCTGCTAATGAACCCCTTTAAGATTAGCAAGTGGTGGAATTTACCTTGGTAACATTTCTACAACGCTGCGGAACTTTTTCTATGGGAAGGGCATATTGCCCGGTTTGTTTTGAAACATCAAGACTTGGACAGTTTCCAGAAAACGTCTTGTACTCTTTTATGAAGCTATCTGGCAAGAGAAGTTATGTACAGAGCATGACCAACTAAGTAAATAACAATTTGATACCGAAAACTATAGAAGTAATGTATTTACTGCTGCGATAGAGCAGTTTTCTTAGGGGGAGGGGCGTATTAAGCTGTTTACCCTAGTGGTGGATTCGCTTTTCTTCCGCTCTCGCTGTCCTGTATTGTCGCTCTCTGTTCTGTCGTGTGCTGGCCACAAACATACGGTTTCTGGCGACATTCTTCACGTCAGTCACTCTCTGGCATTCTTCATCGAACCAGTCGTTTCGTCTCCATCGTTCATCTTCATGGATTCGTTGATTCTTTCCATCTGCTCGTCTAGCTGCTGGCGGTACTGTGCAGCCACCTCATCCGTCAACAATCGTTGGGTATTTAAGCGCATCGTTCTGTGATTTCCGGAACTCATGACGCTGGAAAACCGCGACTGAATTTTAGCAACAACGAGATAATGATTCGAGTAACATCTGAGAAACTTTCTGCACCAAATAAATCTGCTGCTTACAATGAATCAGCTTATATTCCGCATAGAAGCTAGAAATGGTATACAAAATACAGGATCTTGGCGGATTTCCCAAGAACAACGCTAAATTTCTTGTCGGCTCGACTCCCCGATCGAGCTGTTCTTCAAATTCCTAAAAATATTTAAACATACATGACATAGTTACACAATTGCTCTTAAGCGCGTCAGACCGCGTGAACATAGCGGTCTTACCCGATAAAGACATATAGATAAACGAAAAGCCACACATAATCTCATTAACCGGAACGGATTTGTATTGTCTACTTCTTGGCAACGGAGGTATGTCTCTGTACTTTCCGGAAAACAATTAGTAACCGCGAGCCTGTTAAACGAATTAAAAACATTTCACGACGTCAATTAACGCGTGGTCTCATCTTTCCCTGCTGATATGGTCAACACAATCTTGTCTGCAATGGCACCACTCCCATACATGTCGGAAGATCGGATGATTGCGTGGACCCAGGCTGGGAATCAAGTTACTCTGAAACCGACTGAATGAACTTGCTTATGATCGGTGTGGGGCCTATCTTAGCCGAGTGGTTACTCCGCGGCTCCAAAGCAAAGCCATGCTGAAGGTGTCTGGGTTCAATTCCAGGTCGGTCCAGGAGCTTTTCGTAATGCGAATTTCCTTGAGTTCCCTGAGTATATTTTATTATCGTACCTGCCACTCGATGCACGAATGTGAAAAACGGCAACTTTGGCAAAGATAGCTCTCAGTTAGTAACTGTGGAAGTGCTTATAAGAAAACTTAACAGAGAAGCAGGCAGTGTCTCAGTGAAGACGTATTTCCAAAAAATAAGAACAAGAAGATGATCGGTGTTTTGGTAGTTATGACCATTTCGAGTCGTCGTAAGGCGCACTCACGAGATGGCTCGTTAAATGAAATTAACATATTCCCCCTCTAGTTGGAAATTTTTATGCGCTCCGAGGCTCGAGTTTAATGTGATGTAATAACAGAAGACTAGTAGCGGGAGCGGTCCGTTCAAGATGAAGACGAAGACGATGACGGTCAGGCTTGCTTGAACAATAGAACTTGGCTCGGCGAAGTCGAAGGGATTATCCAAAATCCGAATGTGAGCAGCTAGCTCGCAACAAACAGTGAATGTGATTCACTGTGGGAGCGAACCTCTAATCGCCCCGTGCCGTCTTCGTAGTTCGTTTGGTTAGAAAGAATAATATCTTATTCGTCGCTAGGAAGATTGAGTGGGGAAGCACGATTAATGATCATGGGAGAAGAGGAGAATAGGTTCGGGTTGGAATGTGAACTGGTATTATTTAGCTGAGTGGCAGTAAATTTTTCAATTACATAACGCTGTGGTTGTCGAGACTAATTCACACAAATTTACGGTCGTTTATTGGGAAAGGAATGGATGGTAGGAAGTTGAGAATCTTCAGCTTCTAATAAGAAGCCAACTTAAAGCAGAGGTCAAACCTTACACGATTTTCAATGATACAAGCAAATCCATGGGTGTATTAAGGATTTCCACGACCTCGAAGATGTGAAACCGGTGAAAGTTTCTCAGAAAAAGAAACTTTTTGACATATCCCGTACCCTATAAAGGAAGTAAACTATTTTCCTCTTTTTAAAGTGGACAAAATGGAGTCCTCCGAAATGCAGCTTAATTGAATTTCTTAACAAGGTAACGGACTCAGTTAGGTAATGGTTTTGGTTCAGAATTGCTCAGGATTTAAACTTAAAATTCTCATGGAGAATTCTCCAGGATTTATTTTTTTTTTTCAGATATGCCTCCATGAGTTTGAGACTCTACGAGTAACAAAATTTTTCAAAAAGAACCAACGTATGCTATTTGGGATTACTCGCACACTCAATGTTATTTTTTTTATTTAGTTGGTGTTACATCAATTAATTTGATAAAACCTCGTTAACGATGTTACGCCAATTTACTCGGTCCAAGGCTGTGTCTCTCCAACCACGATTTTGGCCCACGTTCTCCAGATCTTGTTGCACCTGATCAAGCCACCTCGCTCGCTGTGCTCCCCGCCTTCTTGTGCCAACCGGATTCGACGCGAACACCACCTTTGCAGGATTGTTGTCCGGTAGTCTTGCAACATGCCCTGCCCAGCGCACCTCAATGTGCAAGTATTGGAGTTCACACTCTTTGAACTGAGCAATACCGGTGCGGGCTGCGTCAGAATGCAGGTCTATTTGGGATGTAACTACTTTTACGCAAGCCATTGAGTCTCTCAAAATATACACACTTAGGCAGCGTCCATTTAATACGTAACGCTAAAATTGGAAATTTTTGTCCCCATGTCACCCCCCACCTCCTCCGTAAAGCTTCTTGTATGAAAAATTTAAAATTTTTGTTTATGCCGTAACGCTTGATCATACTCCCCCCTCTCCCTAGAGCGTTACGTAATTTTTGGATGCCGCCTGATACGTTATGCACAACTTGAACTAAAGTTTATTCCAGCAGTAACCGACTATTTACTGTTTATTGAACACATACACAAACGTGTCTCGAAAATGATGTTGATAATGTTTAATAAAAACATGAAACGAGCTCACCAGTTGATAATCCTCGACTGTTCAACAAGAGCAATAACCTTTTGATAGATTATTTGACATATCAAACGCTTATTCTTCCTGCATGAATTTAGTTTAAGTAACCAACAGTATTGCTGGTCAGATCCTTGACATAAATTTTAGGGTATTTTATATTCATAACCTCTGATAGATTCCTTGGAAGATCCATTGTAGACCCCTGTTTCTCAATGGCTACGCCCATGAGCAAACTCCTATCCTTATTATGAATTCTGCCAGTGCTTTGTGATTCTGGATATCTGATGCATGTCCTTTTACCACCAAACATGTAAGGTTAGTGAAAGGAAACCTCGCACCGTATTCCCTCCGTAAAAGGCATCCGCCTTTCTCTACAGCAGATCCCTTCGCTCCTTACAAGAGTAAATGCCATCTGAGGATAAAGTAACGTGGACCCGCAGTCATCGCACCCCCACCTTCGGATAAGTTTACCACGTATACTCGAAAGGTACGAATCGATTGAAGGAAAACGCAAGGGAAATCGGGTGCAGCACTTACCAGCAATGTAGGAGGGAAGTTTTTGGCACACGTGGAATATTCATGAGAGCCGCATGCACGCGTTCGTTGTCGTCGTTTCGACCCGACCATGACCCTTTCCACGGAAGGCAACAAACTGTTCAATTTTGTTCGTTCCACTATGGACCGAAAATAAAAACTTCCAACAAAAGTCCAAAAACTTTATTTTATGAAATAAATGATTTTCATATATTTAAAGTATTTTGAGAAAGATCACACTGTGTTTTACTAAATGCATGTTTGTAAATTGTCTAGGTATTTCTGTATTTCGTATTAACGAAAAAGTTAGATATTTAAAAAAAAAACTTATAAATATTACAATAATTGTTTTTGTTCTAAAATGCATAAGCCAAATAATTGTTCAAAGTAGATTTAACAATCAAACACGACTTTTTGTTGATTATGAAAGTGTTTGCAATTTCGTCGCGAAATTTTTATTTCTGGCCCATAATGCGTTCCATGACTGCAAATGAAATGCAGGTTTTTCTCCCTAGTTTAACTCCAAAGATTCAAAGTAACTTGGATGGAAACTACGCGAACCCTAACAAGCGGTTCCGTCCAGGTTCGCCCAGGGAAAAGTAACTACACGTGTATTGCATTATCTGCATCTGTGTCCGCCCTGTAGATATCGATCCGATCGATCCCAAATTGGGTATAAATATTTAATCAATAATGTTTCGCTCGGAATCATAGCAAAGAGCAGGAGGATGCTTTAACTCAAACATCTTGCAAAAATTGGCAAGGAAAGCCAAATTCGTATATATTTATGGTCCCATTCCCAGTTTCGCATCGACGTGGCAGAACGGGGGACAAAAGGCTGAGTCATCGTGCTTTGGATTATGAATAAACGCTGCAGAAGCAAGTCATTTATGTTAAGCGAAAGAATAAACTAATTCTATCAATGGGACAACCTTAGCTTTATCATAATAACTAAGAACTAAGAAATCATTTAATTCAGAGGCTCTGCACCTCAGTGGTCAATAGGTCGATACGAAACTATGCTGAATAGATAAGCTAACGCAATAGGAAAATTTTCCATTTTTTTTTTTCAAATGTTTGCCTTCATCCAATGTGATGCAAATTTCTTATTTTTTAAATACACCTCACAGTCACCCTAGTTCGTGGAGTGCGGCTCCATGCTTACCGAACCTAAGAGGCTAGCGGGTTCAAACAATAACGCATTACGCGTTTTACGCAGTGTTTTCTGTGCTATTTCACCATTGACCTCTTTTTATGGAAGTTGTTGCCCGTGCGAAGGCTTAAGTAAGCAGTCTGGGTAGTGACTACGGTTAGGTTAGGTAAGATCAATCTTCAACATAAAATAAAAGACTTTGTTCTTTTTGTTTACAAATATATTTTCAAGAAAATTTGCAACGTGACAAAATAAATGCTCACACGTCAGTTTAGATGGTAGTTTAGCATATGCACTCACCGTGCATTCGATTCACAATTCCCAAGCAGCACACAAATACAAATAAGCCCAAGCAACGATTGCTTAACATATTCGATAATCATAAAGGATACACTGTTACATGGAAAAATACTGCTGGGTAACCGAAAAAGCGCAAAAAGTCGAGCCTTATGTAACTTGTTGGTCGTTACATAAGAAGTTAACTAGCGACTGCTATGCAATTTGTTGGTTACGCATATTTTTTTCTGCGACAAAACAATAGAAACGGCGCTGGACTGATTGTTTTATTCTGACAGTTTTGAAACCGAACAACAATTTTAGAATCTAATTTCAGCAAAAGTTATACATATGATCTTTGAACGCGTATTTTTTCACAACAACAGCTTAAATTAAACTTGCAGATTTGAGTTTGTGGTGAACTTTATTATTTTACTTACTCAAAATTAACACGCTCAAGAAATAACGAATTATTAGTAACAGAATTGTATTTCAATATCAGTAAAGATTTTTATTCAGAAATCACGTATTTTTTTTTTTTTTGCAAATCATGAATTGAACAATTTTAATACTTCACTGAATAAATAATCTACGAAAGCAATAACAAATCATTGATGGGTAAAGTTCTAAAATCAAAATGCACAATGTATATGAAAACGTTTGACATCTACTGTTGACAACTGTCTGCAAGTGACTCGTGTGTTACACATCAGTTACCATCAGTCTTACGTTATTTTGTAACTGATATGTAACTATACTAAACATTAGGGTGCGTCTTATTTTTCAAAAGTTCTCAAAACCAAAAATTCGTTTGCTCTTCTGAATTCAAATCTCATGAAATGAGAAACTTTAAAATTTGAACCTTGAAAGTGAATTTTAAAGTTATAATAAATGACCTTTATTTTAGTAAACATAACTTTGTTGTTTTTCAACCAATTTTGAAACTTTTAGCATAATCCTCTTCAATATTAAATCAATGAAAACTTTGTAGAACACCAAATGTGCCAAAAATCAAAACTAGTTTTATTTAAAAGAAGTTTACTCCAAATTTTTTCTCATTTTAATAAAAATTTCATCTATGTTCGAGTACTCTACCGATTCCAAATCTTTTACCATGATTTTGAAGCTAATTTACTTTTTCTCAAACCGTTCATAGTACATATTTAACTAAAAATTTGTGTTGACCAAGTTATTCAACAAAACCATGATTTTTTAACGAAACATTTTTCGTTAAAAAATCATGGTGTTGTTGAATAATTTGGTCAACACAAATTTGTTTTTTTTTTCAAATTTTTGCCAGGTTAACATTATTTTCAAAGCTGAAAGTGAGGTTTCTCCTTTGGAGGGGGGTCCTATGAGAAGGACTTTGCTACAATATTTAAATAACTTTGAAACAAAAATATTTTTGCACGGGCCACAAAATATATGCATTATTCAACTCGTAATTGAAACAAGATGCTTTATGAACTAAAGTTTTAAAGAAAAAATGCAATGTCCGGCGAAAAAACTCAAATATTCCAAAGAAATTTGATTTTTTCATTAAAAATCATGTTTTTGGGTAAATTTTGTAGAATAACTAAGTCAAAACCATTTTTTAGAAAAATGTGTTGTATCAACCGTTTGAAAACAACTAAGTATTCTTCAATAGCATGTAAACAGATTTGGAATCGATTGAGTATTAATGAAGTTATGATCAAACAGAGATGATTTATTTTAGTAATATGATGAAAATTATGAAGAGAACTATTTTAAACTAAGATTAATTTCGATTTCAGACAAATTTGAAGTTCCACAAAGTTTTCTTTAATTTAATTTTGAAGACAATTGTTATTGAAGGTACTAAATTGGATAAAAAATAACGAACTTATGGTGATTGATCTGAAGGCCATTTTTTATAACTTGAAAAATCACTGTTTGTGCAAACGTCCAATAAATGTACTTACCTTACCATGATTCCAACACATGTATGAAAATAATATACAAATATAACCACTGTGCAATCAATCATCTTTAAGACGCTTGCGCCACCTCTAAATCTTGATATTTTTTGCCCAAACTTCGAGGATTCTCTTTTAATGTGATTTGAATTCATTAGAGCACGCGAATTTTTGGTTTCGAGAACTTTTAAAAACTAAGCCGCAACCTATTAAATATGTAATTAAATACAATGCTGTCAATATGATACAAACAGAAATTTCATGCCGTTACACGCATGTGACTTTGTAATCTATATGTAACCTAGTTTGTTATTTGTTTCTGTGCAACCAAAAATTCACCTGCAATGTAACTAATTTATTTTGACAGCTCCATGCTATTTTACATACGAGGCAAAATGCGACACCTATGCAATGCTAACAAAGCTTCAGTTACAATGTAATAGCTTAGTGAACAAAATAGACAATCGTTAATAAGATATGCTACAAACTGTCTAAAATGCAACGGCAATATAATTGATTTTTTTTATATATTTTTCTAAAATATTGCAAATGTTACCAGTGCTACTTGGATTCGACAATATGCGTTACATGCTGGTTTTGTTAGCCACGACGCCATCCAAAATATGGCAAACATGGTGGGACCAAATTATTCAGGTATGAGCCTATTGGAGGGCAAAATCCTCAATACTTTCATAAGGGAAATTCTATCTAGGTAACCCTGTAGACCTAGTTTTTGCTACTTTCGGCAAACATGAAATGGCAAGGTCACGTGCTACTTCTCCTTCATGCATGCTCGATAATAATGCAATCACTGCAACTTTCCACCCGAAGGAAGTCGTCACTAACGTTATAAAAGTGACTATCTCCGGAATGGGATTTGATCCCAAGTCCTCAACGTGAGAAACGTGTGTTCTTGCCACTATACCGGATTCAACACCTTCGCATAGCCTTCACGACATCTGCTTTTAAAGAAATGTAAGAAATAACGCTCAGCTTGAACAGAATAAGTCAACAGTTGACACATTTGTATGTATCAGATAATGAACCATTATCTGACTATTGCTACTTGAGCATAACTTCGCAAGCTTTGAATTTTATTAATCAGAGTCGTTCAAGTCGACTTGCAAGGCTTACAAGAAGGCTCTTCGGTCTGCTGATCGAGCCAGTTGGTTGATGGCATTTCATAGTTTTGCTCCTTTTAAATCTCCAGGAACAAATGGCATTTATCTTGTTCTGCTTCATAATGGATCTGCTGAGTTCACCAAACATGTTCTGAAAACACTACTTGTTAGCAGCAGTTTTGCTGCTGAATTTATTCCCAGATCCTGGAGTGATATTACTATGAATTTGAAGTTTGATAGGAGGTTGTTTTCAGAGTTGCAGGCTTTCCTTACGTCTTTGCTGTATACAGAGCTTAAATTCAGTTCAAAACGATGATAATAAATTTTTATCAAAGAAATTTTGTTATACATATGTACACGACAAAATAAGTGTCAAATGTACAAATTGAAATTGAAAATGCGAAATGAAACCACGTGCTCCGGTGGGGATCGAACCCACGATTCCTATTCGAGGAAATTTTGTTTGAAGCTGTCATAAGTGCCATCTCGACGCATCAATCATATAACAAGTTCCGCCGTCAAATGGCGGTGTCTTCATTTGCCTAACACCGCTTTGCAATTATCATCACTCCTCGTTCACGCAATGAAATTTTCCACTTTGATACCCCTGCCCTTACTTTCCAATTGGTACTTAACGCCAAGGCCCTCCACTCACTCAAAGTCATCCAGATGGTCTCTTACTGGCTGACGACTTGGACCTGATTCGCAGCATAATCCGATTTGCATATCGCACTTTGATCTCACTTGGAGCTGTTAGTTCCCCACTTCTCCGGCTGCCGGTGCTTTATATAAGTGCGTTCGAGCAACATAATCCGCGTAGGAAACTTTTCAATTGACTCGGATTGTGGTCGCCACAGAGCAGGCTGTGTGAAAGTTCAAATGGCACTGTGAAAAAAAGTTCAACTGATGGCATTTAATCCACAGCACAGTGGAAAGTAACTGTTTTTTTTTATCACCGTGTGTTCAGCACCCAAATAAACAACCGAAATGCAAAACACATAAATACTAAACCAGATTATCAGACTCTGGGCACCAACCGACCGACCAAGTGGAAAACCAGTGGCAATAACAATTCATAAAAGCGCACCATCTCTATTAAATAATTGAATCTTATACGAGTTTAAAGATCATGCTTTCGGAACCACGCTGCGGTCGGTCGGTTGGTTGGACGGTCTGCTCTGCAGTGATATAATTTGATCTTGCCGGTTCTTCTCTCGCTCGGCGACTAAGGAAGCTCAATAAATGTGTGTACTTAAGCGGTACCGTGAAATGGCGTATCTTTGATGATTCGTGCAGCTTTATATGTATTGCATGAATCATGGAAGGCCTATTCATGGTCAAAAACATTTTTTTATCATCTTTTTATGTTAACCGTTATATCCTAGTGGCGCAATAAAATAAATCTCGTTTTGTTCCCGCTATACCCATAATTGATATTGTAGCCAGAATTGGTACGTCTACCCTAAGTCCATTCAGAATGAATGGTTATGCAATCTTTCGATTGCAATCAATTACGTAAGTACCAGTACTTGTTTAAGAATTATGAAATAGAAATCTTTAAGAAAGAATGCAGAATCAATAAGATGTCCTTCCACAAAACTATCAAAGTAACCCCGCTCTACGGTACTGTAAAAACCGCGGCAAATAAAATGCACTCTCGCTCATCGCCGTGCAAGTGCAGGAAGCTGTGTGCAAGAACGAGTCGTCGTGTTTGTTTATTCGATTGCGTTGCAGTTTCGTGGGTTGGCTTGCTGTGGGGTGCTCAATCACCACTTGGTTTTCCTCATTCTTCACGGAAACGGGCGACTGCTGATGATGGCGGGGAGTGGCTTCACAATATTCTTCTGAGAGATTCATTTTATTTATTTTGCTGATTTATTTGCTTCGGACAAACGACTCAACGGTTTTTCGGGAAATAATAGTGGGTTTACTGCTGAGTAAACGAGGGGCCCAGGTAGCTGTAGCGGTAAACGCGCAGCTATCCACCAAGACCAACTTGAGGGTCGTGGGTTCGAATTCCGCCAGTCGATTATTTTTTTCGTTCTGGAAATTTTCTGGACTTCTCAGGGCAAAGAGTATCTTCGTACCTGCCACATGCAAAAATGGTTGATTGACAACAGAGCTCTCAGTTAATAACTTTTGAGTTGAAAAGTAGGCTCTGTCCTAATAGAGACGTAACGCCAGAAAAAAAAAGAAAACAGGCAATTCAATCCACGAATGAATGCGACGAAAAGATTAAAATGAGGTGCCGAGCGCTGCCGCAAAGCAAATCTAAAGGAATTAGGCTGGTATTATTTCATCGAAGTTTATTGCGGTTTGTGAGGGAGTGGCTTTGCTTGTACTGTAAGGATACAGAAAATTTACTGGAATTTTTATCACCCAGTTATTCGTTGTTTTTTTTTTCATGCCTCCAAAAATGCACTACACCTGCACTTAATTGGTATTGGTGCAAAAGAGTACGATTTTGACGGGATTCCTGATCTAATGGCTACTACTTCAAACAAAAACAAACAACCGTTTCCCCACGCTTCCATTATTCCATCATTAAAGCACGCCGTTCCATACGGCTGATACAAAGGCAGTCTGCAAATCAAACAGCAAGCCTCTCTGCCATACAAATTATACCAGCCCTACACCTTCCCTCATGAACTGGCGTAGATGCAGGGGTATATCCGGTGGAAGCCAGTTTAATGCATCATCAATTCCTCCCCTTTCCCCTCATTGGTATGCATTCTGAAGTGGCAGATGCCATTGTTGCCTAAAAATAAAAGACCATCAGCACTTTGTTACGTTTAGTTTATGTGAGCTAAGGATTATTAGATATTATCATGAGAATAAACACTATGTAATGCAACATCTGAAATATAGAGGTCGCAGTGTGCCTCCCATTAGCACACCCCTGAACGAAAAGCCTTTTTCGCACACGCACATACCATCGCATCAATCGATAACTAGCAAAACACCGACTGAAATGTTCGTGCAAACCAACATTGCACACACACAGAGGTGCATGAGCGATCGCAAAATCTGCACCACACCGCAGCTAGGAGACAGAAACCGTTTGGCCGGAAAGTGGAAAAGTCGCCATTGTTCGCTCGTCGCGAAAAAGTGAAAAATCAAAAAGTGGGCAGTCGCCTGTAACAAATTTCCGGGATTCCGCACCTGTAGCGACAGCCAGCAATAAGGGTAGCTGCGATCGGTTGAGCCCTTCGATTCCAGAAACGCTGTGTGTAGATTTTTCTCGCTCGAAGGCGCACGAATTGAAGGTGAGTGCTTTGTGGAAGCCACGTGGATTTAACCAAAAAACCTCACACGGACTGACGTGCCATTTCAATCCTCTAATAGGCCGCATTTTCGGAACAAACAATTGGGGCTGAAGCCGAAAGAAACTTCCGACGCACGATTTGGGAGGAAAAGCCAGCCCAAGCGATCGCTCCCAATCTACGCTCCGTTGGTGAACCGAATCCCGTGAGCAACGACGGACATTCGGTCGTACACGAAGAAGACAACAGACCCCTTAAAGGGTGAGTTTCATTGTAAGAGTTCAAAATCGGCCAAACGCTGATGGCAACGATGCGCAGGGTTTTTATTTGTACTTATAGACTGTTTCGTCCGGTCGCTAGAGGGATTGCCTCGGAGAAAGGAGAGCCACCGGCGCGCTTCGGTGTGAACTATCATTCCGGCATCGTGTTCGGAAGACAAACGGTGTGGTCGGGCCAGAGGAAGCGGCTGCAAGGAACACCGAGTGACGAGGAGCAGCGTCGATACCATTCAGGCCGATCAGTGGAAGGGGACCGGGGTGGTGTCCCACGGGAGCAACACGTCCGAAGGTCGAAGTCGTCACCAGTCACCCACGGTGGTCAGAATCAGCATAGTTCCCGAATCAGGTGTGCGATGTGCTCGTGCGTTGTGCGACCGAGGAATGCATTGAAGATGGTGCGATGCAGTAGGTCAGGTAGTCACTTATAGGACGGGCCCGTAAGTAAAGAAAGATAATTAGCTTGTAAGAACATGATTTAGTCAGGCCTTGATGCAAAAGGGGGTCGATAGGAGCTAGGAAGGTGGGAGAAAGCTCGATGGGTGTAATAAAGTCTTTGTAAAATGTAAGCTTTATGAGTTGGTGCATTTTGCCTTTGAGTGTTGATTGCCGAAATACTTCCGCATATGATAGTTCTGCTCTACCGCTACCGGGGAACTTGCAACACTGGCGCCCAACTGAAAATCCACAAAATTTAGTACTACCGTTAGCGAATTTTTGGTTTGTGATTTAGCAAATTTGGTTTTGTGCTTTTGATTATCCGGCCTTGATAATCAACAAAATTTTAGCCCTTACGCATAAGTTAAGATATGGATTACACACATTTGACGGACGAAGAGGTCACGTATGAGTTGGCCCTACGTCATGTAGTTAATTTAGGACCTACCACTCATAGAGGCAAAGTCTTACGTCTCAAGGCACTCATGCAAGAGGAGTCCTTGCGAGATAACCAGCCCACGAGCTCATGCCATGTAATGAGTTCACAGTCAAACATTGAGCACTGTGAAACTCAAATACAACAGTTGCACATCAGCACGGAAGCGGCTATTCGCACTAACGATAGTGCATCCTTGAATAAAATCCGGACACGTCTTAACCATTATCGCGACCGTTTGCAATTGATCCGCCCTCCTGTCGAGCTGAAGGAAACACATGCTATGTTGTGCATGCATGTTAACGTGTTGTTAAGCAAAGTGGACGGTACAAGTGTAGTGAATGGTGTACAAATGGGTGAAAATGCGGTGAGAAACAGAACATCAACTGGCGCTGTGAGGAGGAACGACAACGACTCGGAAGGAGCTGTTGGAGGAATAGCGGAAGCCACAATCCCAGTTGGAAGCACCTCTATTCAAGACAATTCACCACCCCCAGCACCGCAACCACCTCTGATGTCATCGTTTTCGTGTGGACAAGGAAGAGGACTATTGTTTTCTAGTTCTTTCCAAGCAGACCACGAAGACAGACGACAAGCGGAATCAAGACGGCAAAGCAGTTCACCACCCCCTCCCTACCTGGCCAGGGAGTATGCAGGATGGAATCAACAGGCAAGAGAAACCCCATCACAAGAAGCGCTGGAAGTGAGAATCAGACAGATGCAGGAGAGAGAAGAGCGGATGCGAGAAGAATGCCACAGGATGCGAGAAGAACTGGAGCGGTTGATCCGGCGAGAACGACCAGCACTGGAGCGAGTAGACGAGAGAAGGATGCAGAAAGCGGTGCATAACTGGCCGTTCAAGTTCCGAGGCGAGAAGGACACAACCTCACTGAACGTTTTCCTGGATCGTGTGGAGACGTTTGCAAGGTCGGAAGGCATGAGCGATGCCACACTTCTGAGCTCCATCAAGCACTTGCTGCAAGAGGATGCCATTGATTGGTACGCACGAGCAACCTCTCAGCAACTACTGCGTACCTGGGACGACTTTAAGAGAGAGATTCGAAGAGAGTTCTTGCCTAGCGGCTACTCGCAAATTCTGCGTTTGGAGGCCAGCTTCAGATTTCAAGGAAGAGAGGAATCATTTGCGAAATACTATCGCGACATTTCGGCGCTCTTTCGCTTTGTAGATCCACCGATTCCAGCCGATGAAAAGTTCTTCCTAGTGAAAAAGAACATGAACGAAAACTATGCGGCTATCGTAACTGCAGCAAGGCCACGCTCATTGGAAGAAATGGTCGAGGTTTGCACCGGATACGACGAAACAAGAATGCTCCTGAGCAGGCAGCGCCGGATTCCGATTCCACACAGTGCGCTACTGGAACCAAACTTCGCTACACCCGTGTCGACCAACAGGCCGGTTCTGATGCAGCAGCAACAGCCTCATCGTTTCGGCAGAGTGCAAGCGGTGGAAATACAAGGAAGCGTTCCGGATCAAGAAATGGTAGAGGATCAAGCGGAAGACAACTGGCAGCACACCATCGACGAGCTGGTGGAGCAAGTCAACGCGTTGAAGATGAGCATGGAGCGGAGAACTACGCGGCCTGATTTCACGTCAAGGAATGAAGGGCAGTCTAGATTCCCGAATAGGGTCGGCCGAACTGAGGGGGATACTGCGCAAACAGGGTGGCAGCAGATAAGAGACGCACGCTCACCCACACAACAACAAAGACCGCTGCAAGTCGCTTCGTATCAGCCACGACAAACAGAGCAGCAGCAAGATCAGTCGCGAATGGTTCAGAATTGGCCAGCGCGACAGCGGATATCCGGCTCGGTAGAAGAGGCGCACAACATCAACCGGTCAGGCAGCTATCTTCAACAAGAGCCGATGAGAGTCGTCGATCGTCGATTTGAAGAGCAGCAAGAAGCAGCAACCCGTCAGCAACTGGCCTTGGTTTGCTGGAATTGCGACGAGGAAGGCCATAGATTCACGGACTGTCCAAAACCGCAAGCGATCCTGTTCTGCTACCGGTGTGGACGCAAAGGCTACTCGTTACGCAGTTGTTTCACTTGCCGCACAGCCGCGGGAAACTACCCAGCGGAGAACCAGCAGTAGAGGGGAGCAGCTCTCCGCACATTCTCGGAGACCCCTCCGACATCCCAGAATTTAAAAACATAAACTCCATCATTATAAACCCCGGAAGCGACAATCGACCGCACGCCGTCATTTCAGTGCTCGGAAAAGAGCTCACTGCTTTGCTGGACAGCGGAGCAAACTGCTCTCTACTAGGAGGCGCAGTAGTAGGATTAGCAGAGGAATATGGCCTGCAGAAAGGTACCGTCTGTGGCGGAATAAAAACGGCAGACGGCACAAAACATAGAATAACAAATTTCGTCTATCTTCCCATCGTATACAACAACCGCAACGAAGTTCTTCCAGTGCTACTGGTGCCCTCCATTCCGGACTGCATCATTCTCGGAATGAACTTCTGGGAAAAGTTTGGAGTTAAAGCGGTGTGTTGCACAGTCGAATCCCAGCAGGAAGAGGAAGAAGGCAGCGAAGAACAAGAGATGAAGCAGCTGAATCCCGAGCAGAAGAGACGTCTAGAGCAGGCGATCCAAAAGCTCCCGAAAGCGGTTGAAGGCAAGCTAGGACGTACCAGGCTGTACGAGCACCGAATAGACGTAGGAAACGCACCGCCACGGAAGCAACGGCATTACCCCATGTCGCCGTATGTTCTGCAGGAGGTGAATAGAGAGATCGACCGGATGATAGCGCTGGACGTGATCGAAGAGGCGCAGTTCTCGCCATGGAACAACCCGCTGGTCGCCGTCAAGAAGAAGACTGGGCAGTATCGCGTTTGCTTGGACGCTAGACACCTCAACTCCATCATGGTGAACGAGGGCTACCCGATTCCCCAGATCGCGGCGATTACCAACAACCTCCGAAGCAGCAAGTATATCTCGTCCATCGATCTCAAGGATGCCTTCTGGCAACTACCTCTCCATTCCGGTTCGAGGCCGCTAACAGCATTCACCGTCCCATCCAGAGGCCACTTCCAGTTCAAGGTGGTGCCATTCGGACTATGTACAGCTAGCCAAGCTCTGGCGCGACTTATGACACACCTGTTCGCCGACTTAGAACCGCTGGTATTTCATTACCTCGATGACATCATCATCTGCTCCGAGACCTTCGAAGAACACGTAGCACTTCTTGAAGAAGTTGCCCGCCGGCTATGCCAAGCAAATCTCACGATTTCGGCGGAAAAATCCAAGTTCTGCAGGAAGAGCATGAAGTACCTCGGCTACGTGATTGACGAGCAAGGCTGGCGTGTAGATGATGAGAAGATCCAAGCGATCGTGCAGTTTCCAACTCCAACGACAAGGAAAGAAGTACAGCGTTTTCTCGGTGTCTGCAATTGGTACCGACGCTTTATCGCCGGATTCTCGCAACTGGCGGCTCCGTTAACGAACTTGACGTCAGGCAAGGCCAAGTTCCGCTGGAATCCGATCGCCGAAGAAGCGTTCCTCAAACTAAAAGCAGCCCTAGTTTCGGCGCCGGTGCTAGCGATGCCCGACTACAGCAAGCCATTCGCCATAGCGTGCGATGCCAGTGATACTGCAATTGGAGCGGTGCTAACGCAGGAGATTAACGACGAGGAGCACCCAATCAGCTACTTCTCGCAGAAGCTGTCAGCGTCGGAAAGAAAATACTCGGTCACAGAGCGGGAGTGTCTCGCTGTGATCCGAGCAATCGAGAAGTTCAGGGCGTATGTGGAAGGAATCCGGTTCATCGTGTACTGCGATCATGCGGCGCTCAGCTACCTAAAGTCCATGAAGAACCCGACGGCGCTGATGAGTCGTTGGCTGTTGCGTCTGAACGCGTTCGACTTTGAGATCCGATACAGGAAGGGATCTATCAACGTTGTTCCAGATGCTCTTTCGAGAACGGTAGCAGAAGTGGTGTTTACCGTAGATCAGGTGCAAGATCCGTGGTACAGAAAGCTGGTGGAGAAGGTGAAAAGCGAAGGAGATCAGTTCCCGGACTTTCGCATAGCAAACGACACGCTGTTCAAAAACTGCCGCTGTAAGAACGAAGTCGGAGCAGTCTGCCACAAGTGGAAGCAAGTCATCCCGAAAGAAGAAAGATTCCAGCTGATCCGAAGATTTCACGACGAACCGGCAGCTGCGCATCTTGGCTTCTACAAGACCTGGCACAAAATACAAGCCCACTATTACTGGCCGCAGATGCAGCAGGAGATTAGTGATTATGTCAGGAACTGTGCGACCTGCAAAGCATGCAAAGCACCGGGGAGTAGAATGACGCCGCAGATGGGAAACCCGAAGCCGGCGAAAACACCATGGGAGATGATATCAGTGGACTTTATTGGTCCACTCACACGTTCCAAACGAGGAAACACAGTGCTATTGGTGGTAGTAGATTGGGTCAGCAAATACGTGATCGCCAAGCCAATGCGCGCAGCGGATTCAAAGAAAATGGTGGAGTTCCTGGAAGAAGAGGTGTGCCTGAAGTTCTCGCGTCCACGGCTAATATTGTCCGACAATGGGAAGCAGTTCGAATCGATGGTCTTCAAGTCCTGGCTGGCGAAGAACAAGATCGGCCACATGAAGACGGCTTTCTACTGCCCACAGGTCAACAACGCGGAGCGCGTTAACCGCGTCGTAGTCACCTGCATCCGAGCGTTGCTAGACGGCGATCATCGAGAGTGGGACGAGAAGCTACCGGCAATCACGGCAGCAATCAACGCGGCCAGGCATGAGGCAACGGGTGTGAGTCCGCACGAAGCGAATTTCGGACGAAACCTACTGCTACACACGGACCTCTACACGCAGCAAGAACTGAACACGCCGGAAGATCCTAAAGTTGCGCAAGATCTACGGCTATCAACGATTCGCCGAATACAGAAGCTGATCATCGATCGCATCAAAAACAGCCACCAGCGTGCGAAACAGCGATACAACCTCCGCACAAGATTAGTGGCGTTCAAAGTCGGAGATCTGGTGTGGCGTCGAACGTTCATCCTCTCATCGAAAGCGGACCAGATCAACAGCAAGCTGGAGCCGAAATTCGTTCCGGCAATAGTGAAGGAGATCCTCGGGACGAACTTGTACCTGCTGGAGGACGTGATGAGTGGGAAGAAAGGCAGATTCCATGCGAAGGACATTAAAGCGGATTAAGCGTAAAGTGTAAAGCTATGTACGCAGGCAGTGCCTGTCAACCAAGAAGCGAAAGCTGACAAAAACACCAAATGGGAGCAGTGACAACGAGCAGAGGCGAGCACAGTATCCACAATTCCGCTTCGCCTCAGCTAGACCGATTAGGAGATTTCTGTAAGGATTTCCGTTCACCTGAACGAGGTTCCGAAACCATCAAACTATGTACACAGGCGGTGCCTGTTAACCATAATTAGTAGCAGTCGGAAACACCAATCACCGGGATGTTTGACCACGAATGCTGAGAGAGAGAACTTGCTACAACAATGCTCCACTTCAGCAATATCGAGCAAGACGAAGACAAGGATTTCCGTTCATCCGAGCGAGGTTCCACAATGCTAAAGCTATGTCCACAGGCACAGCCTGTCAACCATTAGTACCATACTTCAAAACACGTACCAAGCGGGAAAATGGCAAAAGTCAGGTGTGATGAGCAACAACTTCTTAACGACTACCTCTCCACCTCGACGATTCGTCAGTTTCGTTGTAGAACACGATCTTCGCCAAAAGATTGAACACGATTTGCGACCACGTCAAGCAGAGAAGAGAACCAACATGCGGTACAAAAACACTTCCATCGCGCCAGGAGGTGTACCGTGCGCCGTTCGCGAAACGGGAGAAATCGCACCCTACGTCACTGGAAACGGGGAGTAGGGATCTCGGCAATGCACCAGATGCATTCTCTGATAGGAGGAGTGGAGACCCGGAGATCGACGACCAAAAATCGGTTCGACGCGGAGTTGAAGCTTACGGCCACTATCGGGCGCAGTGAGACAGCAGCTGGAGGGCATTGAGAGGAGGAGGACGTAACTGGAGCCTACGAAGGGCACGGGAGATTGGAACCCTGAAAACCATCGTGAGTAGGGAGGCTCCAAAGACCATCACGAAGAAGCAGAAAAGCAAGCAGCCTACGGAAGGCACGGGAGATTGGAACCCTGAAAACAGCCGGGAGTAGGGAGGCTCCAAATACCAGTTCGAAGAAACGCAAACGTAAGCAGCCTACGGAAGGCACGGGAGATTGGAACCCTGAAAACAATCGTGAGTAGGGTGGCTCCAAATACCATCATGATGAAGCGGAAGAACAAGCAGCCTACGGAAGGCACGGGAGATTGGGACCCTGAAAACCATTGTGAGTAAGGAGGCTCCAAATACCATCAGATAGAGCGGAAGAAGCACGTAGCCTACGTCAGGCATGGGAGACTGGGACCCCGAAGTCCACAATAGGGAGACTCCAGATACCAGAAAGTGAAGCGCACCGTAGACCGCGATCAAACGCAAGCAACATCATCAAGCTATGTCCGCAGCGAGCTGCCAACCAAGTATAGGAAACCCCACATCAAAACACACCAAGTGGTCATGCCGTTCGCCGAACGAGATAAATCGAGCCCACCATCAAGATTCGACCACCCACTACACTACAAGACTGGATAAGTGCACACAAACCCTCAAGTGTTTCCAGTCAATTCAAATGCGTGGCCAAGGGTTAAAGATCTGGGGGTCGTCATGAAATCTTCATCCCAAGGTAACGCGACCAGGGGCGCGGTAAAACCCCATTTTTGGGCTCATGACGATTTAGTCGCGGAAATGCTTCTTTTCTCAGTTTTAAGCACAAACCAAAACAAACGAATTCAGTCCTTGTAAAATTCTGTAAATATAGCTTCTTCGTTTAGTGTGCGATTCAGCCTATTCTAGTCAATACAATAGGCTAGAATCCGATTTGAATGTTTTGCCGTAGTTTGAGCGGGTTGGTGGAAGCTGGACAAGGACTTTGGTCAGAGACGATTTGAGAGGTCGAAGATTCTGCCAGGCGCAGCTGGCGTAGTATCAAGTCTAGAATTAGGATATGATGTTTAGACGATAGTGGAGATTTGATTTGGCAAGCAACCAAGGCTTGCGGATAGGAGTTTATTTATTGAAAGAATCAGAAATAACTTGAGGTCTGCTCAAGGGTTTAGTTGACCGACTTGTCTCTGACCATCATCCTAGGAGGATGATCGAAGATTTGTGAATTTTTCATAAATCGTTTGATCATCGATTTATGAAAAATTCTTCCGCTACGGTAGAGTTGTGTTACGTTTAGTTTATGTGAGCTAAGGATTATTAGATATTATCATGAGAATAAACACTATGTAATGCAACATCTGAAATATAGAGGTCGCAGTGTGCCTCCCATTAGCACACCCCTGAACGAAAAGCCTTTTTCGCACACGCACATACCATCGCATCAATCGATAACTAGCAAAACACCGACTGAAATGTTCGTGCAAACCAACATTGCACACACACAGAGGTGCATGAGCGATCGCAAAATCTGCACCACACCGCAGCTAGGAGACAGAAACCGTTTGGCCGGAAAGTGGAAAAGTCGCCATTGTTCGCTCGTCGCGAAAAAGTGAAAAATCAAAAAGTGGGCAGTCGCCTGTAACAAATTTCCGGGATTCCGCACCTGTAGCGACAGCCAGCAATAAGGGTAGCTGCGATCGGTTGAGCCCTTCGATTCCAGAAACGCTGTGTGTAGATTTTTCTCGCTCGAAGGCGCACGAATTGAAGGTGAGTGCTTTGTGGAAGCCACGTGGATTTAACCAAAAAACCTCACACGGACTGACGTGCCATTTCAATCCTCTAATAGGCCGCATTTTCGGAACAAACAATTGGGGCTGAAGCCGAAAGAAACTTCCGACGCACGATTTGGGAGGAAAAGCCAGCCCAAGCGATCGCTCCCAATCTACGCTCCGTTGGTGAACCGAATCCCGTGAGCAACGACGGACATTCGGTCGTACACGAAGAAGACAACAGACCCCTTAAAGGGTGAGTTTCATTGTAAGAGTTCAAAATCGGCCAAACGCTGATGGCAACGATGCGCAGGGTTTTTATTTGTACTTATAGACTGTTTCGTCCGGTCGCTAGAGGGATTGCCTCGGAGAAAGGAGAGCCACCGGCGCGCTTCGGTGTGAACTATCATTCCGGCATCGTGTTCGGAAGACAAACGGTGTGGTCGGGCCAGAGGAAGCGGCTGCAAGGAACACCGAGTGACGAGGAGCAGCGTCGATACCATTCAGGCCGATCAGTGGAAGGGGACCGGGGTGGTGTCCCACGGGAGCAACACGTCCGAAGGTCGAAGTCGTCACCAGTCACCCACGGTGGTCAGAATCAGCATAGTTCCCGAATCAGGTGTGCGATGTGCTCGTGCGTTGTGCGACCGAGGAATGCATTGAAGATGGTGCGATGCAGTAGGTCAGGTAGTCACTTATAGGACGGGCCCGTAAGTAAAGAAAGATAATTAGCTTGTAAGAACATGATTTAGTCAGGCCTTGATGCAAAAGGGGGTCGATAGGAGCTAGGAAGGTGGGAGAAAGCTCGATGGGTGTAATAAAGTCTTTGTAAAATGTAAGCTTTATGAGTTGGTGCATTTTGCCTTTGAGTGTTGATTGCCGAAATACTTCCGCATATGATAGTTCTGCTCTACCGCTACCGGGGAACTTGCAACAACTTATACACTGAGGGTGTCTGTTGGCACTTCATCTGGTTGGTTCCTTGTGTAAGTGCAGCTGATCTGGCGATACTAGAGTAGTGCAACCACGGGCGGCCAATCAAGCTCAAGCTAACAGTCGTTTCAGTCATGCAACCGTTTTAACATAACGGCCCTCTCGGAATAACGACCTTAACGGCCTTATATCTCTCTAAAACGAATAAATAATATCCTTGACATACTTCTATAATGCAATAATTTTCTTAGAAACGGACTCCAAAAGGCAACATCATTTTAAAACCATAGCTTTTTTGTATCACAAACTGATTGAACTTAACGAATCCCGATTTATAGCGTTAGCGTTAGCGTAGTTAACTTAACGAATCCCGATTTATGTAGTAAAATTTTAATCTTTTTGCAAACATTACAAAAAAATATATTGAAGGAAATTGATACCAAAAATCATTAAAACAAATTAAAAAAGAGATAGAATTTACATAGTTTACTATTATTCAAGATATAACTACCCAAGTAGCACACAAAACATCTTCAAAAGAGATGCTTTTCAAAAATGGTTTCAATCGCGTATTCATAAAAGCATCTGTTACTTACTTGGTTCTAGTTTGGTTGCATATCAATATCAAGGCTCATGAAGTTTCATTTCCGTTCCAATGAACATGCATTTCACTTCTTGTTTGACGTTCAACATTTTTGAAACGACAAGATTTGCTGCAAATGTCGTTCGCAAACAGCAATGAAGTCAAGTTTATCAAGATGTTTTGAGCAACTTTTCAAACAAACTCTTGAAACTTCTCCCAAAACGCCGGTTTTAATGTTATGTTTCAAATCACTTTTATTTAAAGCATCCGCAACTTGCATTCAATTTTCGTTCCCATACCCACAACTCAAGAAGATTCATCTCAGTTGCGAGAAGGTTGCACTAAACTACGTGTATGATAGCTAGAAGTTTGTTTGTTTCAATCCAGTTGCAATATGGTTGAGTTGCATCTTATGTATCATCTAACAACGAAAACATGGTCTAGCAACAGTTTGTTTGTTTAAATGGTGTTTCTTATGCGTTGCGCGGAATGTACTTGTATTCCGAAGGGTGCAGTAAAGTTATAAGCAACAAGCTTTGATTAATGGGCCATGTAGTCGCTTTTATAGTGCATTGGCGAAGCAATTGTTCGAAGAGCTGGTGGAGTAGTGAGTAAAGGAGAAGATTGGTGATCTTGAGGTCGGAAGTTTGATTCTCGTTCATATTTTTGTTTTCATTTCCACCTCTTGCGCTTTTTGCGTTGCTATTCAGTGCAATTGTAAGTCATATTTTCAACCATTGACAACTTGGATTAGTTTCAAGGGATTATTTTCTTCTTGAGTTGAAACAAACTGTGCTGCTTGGGTATACAACTATTTCGTAAATTCGCGTGTTTGCACTTATAATGCTGCTATATGGCTAATATGGGGCATGTTAGCATGCATCTCGAATTTAAGTGCTTCTTACTTAGGATTTTCTTTTGTACGGATTTAGGATATCCTCCAAGCATTTCTTCCTATTTCTGGTGTTCCCAATCGCGTGCAAAAGAGAATCCTCTCAGGATTTTGAGGAGAATCAGGCTTTTAGGATTATGAGGAGGATCCTACTCAGGATTATGACGAGAATCTTGCTCAGATTTCTGAGACGAATTATGCATAAGATTGTTAGGAGGATCCTGCTCAGGATTACGAAAAGAATCCTCTCAGGATTCTGAGGAGAATTCTCTCAGTATTCCGCGGAGAATCCTGTTTAGGATTCTGAACAGAATCCTCTCACAATTCTGTGAAGAATCCTCTCAGGATTCTAAGGAAAATTCTATCAGGATTCTGAGGAAAATTCTCTCAGAATTCTGAGGAGAATCCTGCTCAGAATTCTTAGGATAATCCTGCTCATAATTGTGAGAAGAATCATGCTCAGGATTCTGATGCAAATCCTGCTCTGGATTCTGAGGAGAATCCTCTTCGGTTTCTGAGGAAAATTCTCTCGGGATTCTGTGGAGAACTCTCTCAGGATTTTGAGGAAAATGCTCTTCGGATTCTGAGGAGAATCCTCTCAGGAAACTGAAGAGAATCCTCTCAGGATTCTGAGGAGTATTCTATCAGTATTCTGCGAAGAATCCTGTTCAGGATTCCGAGTAGAATCTTGTTCAGGGTTCCTGTCCTGTTTAGGAATCCGAGGAGAATCCTGTTCAAGATTCCGAAAGGAATCCTGTTCAGGATTCCGAAGAGAAGCCTGTTCAGGATTCCGAAGAGAAGCCTGTTCAGGATTCCGAGGATGATCCTGTTTAGGATTCCGAGGAGTATTCTGATTAGTATTCCTGAGAGAATCCTTTTCAGGAATCCAAGCAGAAGCCTGTGCGGGATTCTGAGGAGAATTCCGTTAAGGATCCTGTTCGGAATTCCGAGAAGTGCAGGATTCCGAGGAAAATCCTCTCAGAATTCTGAAGAGAATTTCCTCGGTATTCCAAAGAGAATAATTTTCAGGATTCCGAGCAGAATCTTGTTCCGAATTCCGAAGAGAACCCTGTCTAAGATTCTGAAGAGAATCTTTTCAGAATTCTGAGGCAAATGCTCTCAGGATTCTGAAGAAGATTCTCTCAGGAGTATCCTGCTTTGGATTCTGAGGAGAATCCTGCTCAGAATTCTGAGGAGAATCCTCTCAGAATTTAAAGGAGAATTCTCTCAAGATTCTGACAAGAATCCTGCCCAGGGTTCTGAGAAGAATTCTGCTCAGGGTTCTGAGGAGACTCCTGCTCAAAATTTTAAGGAGACTCCTGCTCAAAATTTTAAGGAGAATCCTGCCCAGCATTCTGAG
Source organism: Aedes aegypti (assembly GCF_002204515.2). Lineage (NCBI taxonomy): Eukaryota > Metazoa > Arthropoda > Insecta > Diptera > Culicidae > Aedes > Aedes aegypti. Next base: position 331,747,374 of record NC_035109.1, read on the forward strand.
GAAAACCCTTTTAGGATACTGAGGAGAGTTTTTCAGGAATCTGAAGAGAATCCTTCAGGATTCTGAGGAGAATCCTTCAGGATTCTGAGGAGAATCCTTCAGGATTCTGAAGAGAATCCTTCAGGATTCTGAAGAGAATCCTTCAGGATTCTGAGGAGAATCCTTCAGGGTTCTGAGGAGAATCTTGCTCAGGATTCTGAGGAGAATCCTGCTCAGGATTCTGAGGAGAATCCTGCTCAGGATTCTGAGGAGAATCCTGCTCAGGATTCTGAGGAGAATCCTGCTCAGGATTCTGAGGAGAATCCTGCTCAGGATTCTGAGGAGAATCCTGCTCAGGATTCTGAGGAGAATCCTGCTCAGGATTCTGAGGAGAATCCTGTTCAGGATTCTGAGGAGAATCCTGTTCAGGATTCTGAGGAGAATCCTGTTCAGGATTCTGAGGAGAATCCTGTTCAGGATTCTGAGGAGAATCCTGTTCAGGATTCTGAGGAGAATCCTGCTCAGGATTCTGAGGAGGATCCTGCTCAGGATTCTGGGAGAATCCTGCTCAGGGTTCTGAGGAGACTCGTGCTCAAAATTTTAAGGAGAATTATGAGGAAAACCCTCTTAGGATTCTGAGGAGAATCCTCTCAGGATTCTGAGGAGAATGCTGCCCATGATTCTGGAGAGAATCTTGCTCAGGATTCTAAGAAGAGTCTTGCCCAGGATTCTGAGGAGAATCCTGCTCACGAGGAGAATCCCGCTCAGAATTATGAGGAGAACCTACTCAGATTTCTTAGGAGAACCCTGCTCAAGATTCTGACGAGAATCCTGCACAGGATTCTGAGGAGAAACCTGTTCAGGATTCTGAGGAGAATCCTGCTAAGGATTCTGAGGAGAATCTTGCTCTGGATTCTAAGGAGAATCTTGCTCAGGATTCTGAGGAGAGTCCTGCTCAGAATTCTGACGAGTATCCTGCTTAGGATTCTGAGGAGCATCCTGCTCAGGATTCTTAGTTGAATTCTGCTCATGATTCTGAGGAAAATCTTGCCCAGGATTCTGAGCGGAATCTTGCCCAAGATTCTGAGGAGAATCTTGCGCATGATTCTGAGGAAAGTCCTGTTCAGGATTCTGAGGAAAACCATGTTCAGATTTCTGAGGACAATGCTCTCATGATTCTGAAGATAATCTTGCTCTGGATCCTGAGGAGAATCCTTTCAGGATATTGAGGAGAATCCTCTCAGTATACTGCGGAGAACCTTGCTCAGGATTCTTCCTCGGAATTGATTCTGATTGAATTCTGATTTCTGAATTGATTCCCCCTTGATTCTGAGAAGAATCCTTTCAAGATTCTGAGGAGAATCCCTTCAGGTTTCTGAGGAGAATCCTTTCAGGATTCAGAGGAGAATCCTTTCAGGATTCTGAGGAGAATCCTTCCAGGATTCTGAGGAGGATCCTCTCAGGATTCTGAGGAGGATCCTCTCAGGATTTTGAGGAGGATCCTCTCAGGATTATGAGGAGGATCCTGTCAGGATTCTGAGGAGAATCCTCTCATGATTCTGAGGAGAATCCTCTCAGGATTCTGAGGAGAATCCTCTCAGGATTCTGAGGATAATCCTCTCAGGATTCTGAGGAGAATCCTCTCAGGATTCTGAGGAGAATCCTCTCAGGATTCTGAGGAGAATCCTTTCATGATTCTGTGAAAAATTTTCCAGGATTCTGAGAAAAATTCACTCAGTATTCTGAAGAGAATCCCCTCAGGAATATCAGGAATTCTGAGGAGAATCCTGCCCAGAATTCTGAGGAAAATCCTGCCCAGGATTCTTAGGATAATCCTGCTCAGGATTCTTAGATTAATCCTGCTCAGGATTCTTAGGGGCATCATGCTCAGGAATGTGAGGAGTTTCCTGCTTAGGATTCTGAAGAAAATCTTGCTCAGGATTCTAAGGAGAATCCTCTCAGGATTATGAGAAGAATCCTTTTCAGGATTATAAGGAGAATCCAGTTTAGGATTTTGAAGAGAATCCTGCCCAGGATTCTTTGGGGAATCATGCTCAGAATTCTTAAGAGAATCGTGCTCAGCATTCTGAGGAGAATCGTGCCAGGATTCTGTGGAGAATCCTGCTTAGGATTCTGAGGGGAACTCTCTCGGGATTCTGAGGGGAACCCTCTCAGGATTCTGAGGAGAATCCTCTCAGGATTTTGAGGAGAATCCTGCTCAGGATTCTGAGGACAATGCTCTCATAATTTTGAGAAAAATCCTCTCAGAATTCTAAGGAGAATCCTTTCAGGATTATAAGCAAAATCTTCTCATGGTTTTGTGAAGAATCCTCTCAGGATTCAGAGGAAAATTCTCATAGGATTCTGAAGAGAATTTGCTCAGAATTCTGAAGAGAATCTCCTCAGGATTCTAAGGAGAATCCTGTTGCGGATTTTGAGGAAAATCCTGCTCAGGATTCCGAGGAGAATTCAACAATTAGCACATAAAGTTTTTAGTTAATAACTGAGGAAATTTTCATAGTACACTATGCTGAGCAGCAGACTCTGTTCAAGTTAGAACGTAATGTCAGTAATAAGAAGAATAACATTTAATTACCTGACTTACACCATCATTTCATGAAAACAAGAATGAAAAAATTCTGCCTAGGCTTCTGAGAATGACAAATCACATACTCTCAAACTTGTTGAATACTTTTCCCCAATTCTAGCCGATAGAAAAACTTACCCAAACCCAATTTTCTGCTCCATTTTAGTTACAGCTAAGTAGATAAATCTCCCAGCAAAGAAATCGACTGAAATGGGCTCCCATTTGTGGGACATTTCTTTCTCCATTTACCATTCTAGTAATGGCCGAGAGCATTTTTCACTCCGAATATCGGACAACTTCTTTTAGTTTCCCGTTCGGAATTGGTAGCCTAGAATGCAGCAGCCGTATCACGTGGCCATCGTCGTCGTCGTCGTCGTCGTCGTCGTCTTCATGTCGCGTTCCCAAGAAACCGTATTGGCGGCGCGTGTTCAGGAAAAATTACCCCCCATTCAAGAGTCATTTTCTGCGATGTCTTTCATCTCTGATGGGGGCTACTTTTCTCGTGTTGCCGTTTTATGTTTGAATCACAGACAAGCAGACGTAACATTGATGAAGTTTCAATTGACCGCAAATTCGACGATCATTTCAAAGGAATTGTTCTAAGTGCTACGTCTGTTTTTTTAGCTCTGAGCGTAAGCAGCAAAAAAACAGACGTTCATTCTCATGCGCGGAACGAGCTGCGAGGCGATGCCACCAAAGAACGCAAGAAGCCGGAAGAGTTCTGAAGAAGTTGCCTGAAGTAGCTACTAATTATGTTGACGGTTTGCGTGCTTGTTGAAGGTGGGCATTTTGCCGAGTGCAACGGAAAGTAAAACGGTACCTGTGGGGGGAAAATTCTAGCTAGAGTTGGACGCTGCTTGGGCAGAAGTGGTTGCGGAATTAAGTTTAATTTATTACGTAAATTAATGCTCCCACAATGGAAAGTGCATCTCCGAGGCGGAGAATGCATTCGCGGCTTTCTCCATGAGCGTAGCCAGAGAGGAGGCGATCTGCTTCAGGTGAAGATGCAATTGTGCTGAAAATTTGAGGTTTGGCTTCGATTCATCTTCACCTTCAGACCTTGAAGAATATCCTCCAAAAATCTGTGAATAGGTTTATGTCAGCAAAACTACTAGTAATCTTAAACTGTAATAGTTTATCCGTTGATTCTGTTGCTTGATCATGTGGGGCGAGTGTCGAAATCCGGATCAATCGTGTCCGGTTCGGTGCCGTTAAAAAGCATCGGTAGTGCTTATAAATTAATTTTAAATAAAATTTATATTATTTAGCCAGACGAACCTGCAAACAAACAACACTTTCCCATATCCAAATTCCCCGTTTTTTCTTGTGGAAGTGCAGAGGATTCAACGGCTTCCTCAAAACAAGAAACACGTCGATATTTCTCTCCCATCCCCAAATTGACCTGCATTCAAACGCAGCCGGCGCCGTTATTGTTTGTTATAATAATGAGAACACCAATACTCACACATTAAGGATGCTACTGATCCCGAGAAGCGTCTGAGATATATGAAACATTTTTATGGTCGTTTGGCCCTAACTTATAATGGGCAACCTGGCTACGCCCATGACTTTAGTTGAATGGGATGCAATTTTCTCCTATGAATGCGTGGGTGATGGGAAGAGTGATGGCTTCACTGGGATTGTTGAGGTTAAACGTGTCAGATTGGTAATGTAGGGTTGTATGCAAGAAGTTTGATTCATAGAAAGATGAGGAAATGTTACTGCCAATCGTATTGGACAGTACTTTAAGATATAAGACGTCCACCGATGCACTGCGTTCTCACTTCCCTCAAGTTCATAGCATAAGCATTAAATGAATCCAATTTAAGCTAGATGGATGCGGACTAGCGCATTAAATCGCTCATAAATCTTGGCTCTTTCGCACCATCGAGCACCGAGTAATCCGAACAGCGCCAGAATCCGTCCATATGGACGCACGTGATTTGGTCAGCTCACTCACGCTTCGTTGAGCCGTAGTCGTGAATGGTGAAGTTACCAACCGCACCGAGTCCTTGTGGCGGCGGAATTCCATGAAATTGACCTCTCTTCCCATTAGGGATCTGCGATAAATCATCTCTGCGGCGATTAGTCTGCCATCCATTTGATCCCCATGAAACTAACTGTATGTTTTTTTTTCTTTTCTTCTCGTTTCCAGGTAAGCACCAGAAATGCAACCGCAGGAATTCCGGCTAATCCAAATATTGACCCATTGTCCGACTGATCCGGACAATTCTCAAGGCTCTTCAATCTTTAGCTTTTACTTTCGTTCAACAGGACCTTCTGGTAAGCGCGATTTGAATCAAAACGAAATGATTTTTTATGTAGACTACCTCAGCGGCTACCAATTTGCTCTTTTGTTTCCATAGTTGAAAGCCGAAGAGCATGATTCTCCATTTTTTTCCTTGTTTTTGCAGCCGAAATGTACAAACAAACAAAAAACGCGCTACAATTTGAATTTCCACTTAGGTTCACTTTTTATTTTGGGCCCTTCAGTTGAGATGATGAAAGCTTTTTCTTTGGGATTGTACTCGTGGATTCAAGTGCAGAAGATGCTTGAGTTGATACCAAAGTGAGCTATTGCCGAAAGGTTGCTGCCAGTAAAAATGGTTGGAATTGTGATAAATTTGAAAACGGAATTGATGTTTTAGACTACCCACACATGAAAAAAAAAATAAGCCCACTCCAGAAAATTCAAACTTTAAAGGTCAATATACACATTCAGTGCTGGATAAGAAGGGGACTGGTCATATCTCATAAAAGCGGTCCTTAATACAAAATTCAACGCGTTTTCCATTCACGTATTTCATTTGAATTTCAAATGGGATGTTTGAACCTAATATAAGAAATTGCATCCTTTTTACTCTTCTCGTTCCGACCTCTTCCCAAAGCTCGTTTCCAGACAGCAAGATAAAGCTTAGGGTCGTGTGATCGAATCCCAGCGGTCGAGGATCTTTTTAAGGCTTTGGAAAATGTAATGACCATTGACACATGAACCATAGTTTTTCCCGCCTACATTCACACAACACGCATGACTTTTATAGCTCGTAGAAAATAACGAGTCACGAACGAGAAAGAGAAAAGACACACACCAGCCTCCTTTTGGGGCCAATCACTGTGTGTTACCAATCGTAACATACGCTGACACTATCACATATTGATCAAGAAACAGAAATTTCTAAGGGTTGCATTATCAGAAAATATTGAATTTATTACCAATTTCAAGCAAAACATAAATCATCCGATTGACTCGATATCGTCTGTGAGAGTTGCTCTCTGAACTTTCTCTCTCTCGTCACGTACGAAGCGAGAGAGTAAATATCAACATTCACAGGGCTCTCTGAATAAGATGTGCCATGAATTGCTATGGCTTACGAATCGTTATACTCTCTGAATATGGTTCGATCGTCTTGTTAGGATCAAAATCCAAAGACTTATAAGGAAATTTTCTGGCACCCTGTGCGCTCAAATTCGGACCTGAAACATGTATTGTTCTTAAGATGAAGATGAATCGAAGCCAAACCTCAAATTTTCAAGAGCACGAATCTGAAGAACCAAACATCCGTTTAAGCTGAAAACCTAATCGATTGATCACTCGTTGGTGGTGACCAATCGATTAAGTTTTCAGCTCAAACGGATGTTTGGTTCTCCAGATTTGTGCTCTTGAAAATTTGAGGTTTGGCTTCGATTCATATTCACCTTAATGCGAAAAAATTTTCAATCTTTGGCTCAGTGTCATCCCTCGATGAGTCAATTTTCATACATTTACAAATCTATCTGTCTAATTTGAATGAGTTTTGCTCAATATTTACCCACGAATAGATTCCTTGTAGTGTGTAAAAATATTAATAATGATGACAATATTTCAATAATAATAAGAAAATTATAAGAAGTAACTATTCAAAACTTTACTTGCACATTTGCGTTTTTAAACTGTTCTTATCAAATGTTTAGTAGCTTCTATTTGATGTCAAAGTGGACATGGTTCAACAAAATATAAAAATTAATCAAGTGCTCCTGGAGGAAGTATTTCAAAATTCCTAAAAATTCTCCCAAATAATCTGCGAAAAATTCTTTCCGAAAATTAGATATCTCCAGAATCTCAAGGATTATTTTTGATCCATTTCGGATATCCATCACGGATGACTGCAGGAATTATCGGGATTCCTCGAGAGGTCCTCGCATGATTCCTCAAGAAATCCTCGGAGGTTTCTTCTAGAACTTCTTGCAAGATTCTGTCGAAAATCCTCGCAGGCTTATTTTAGATTTTCCTGGAGGAATCATCCAAAAGTAATCGAGCGCAGATTCTTATATATTTTGGAGAATTCTTCCAGGAAATTCTCGGTAAATTTTTTCGCGAATCTTATAAAGAATTCTTAAGTAATCCTTGAGAGATTTTTCTTGAAATCCTCTGAGGAACCTCTAAAAATCCTCTTAGAATTCTTTCAGAAATCCATCGTTGATGCATTTTTCAAACTTCCAGAAATGCTCAGATGATTAATCCAGAAATCCTCTGAGAACTCTTCCAGGAATTCTTCGAGGATTATTCAAAAAAGCTCTAAAAATTCTTTCTGAAATCCTCTGAGGGTTTTTCTAGAAAATATTTACTTCTTGAATTCTTCTGAAAAATGTTCCACAAATCCACAAATTTTTCTAGGGTTCTTCAAGAAATCCTTTGAAGATTCTTTCACAAATCTACTGAGGGTTTATTCAGAAATCTTTCGAGGGCTCTTCCGAAAATCCTCTACGGTTTTTTATGAGATTCTTCGAGTAGTTTTCCAGAAATCAATTAACAATTCTTTCACAAATCATTTGAGATTATTTTAGAAATGTTTTGAGGATTCCTCCGAAAATTCTCTGATAATCCCTCGAGAAGAAGATTGTACCATCAATCCTCTGAGGGTTTTCAGAGAGTTTCTAGAAATCATCTGAGGTTTGTTGCAGCATCGGAGGATTCTTCTACAAAAACTCTGAGCCTGAAGATTGTTCCAAAAGCTATTACCAAAATGGATTCTTCCGAAAATCCTCTGAGAGTTTTCTTAAAAAAAAAACTTTTAATATTTTTCCAGAAACCTCTTGATGTGAAGGATTCTTCGAGGAATCCTCCTTAGATTCTTCAAGAAATCCTCTGAAGAATCTTCCAAAAAATATCTGAGGATTGTTCCAGAAATCACCCAAAAGATCCGCAGAGCATTCTTTTAGAAATCTTTCAATAATCTGCAAAAGTTGTTTGAAAATTTTCCAAAAACTTTTCCAGAAATTTGCCGAAGATTGATCCAAATTTTTTTAAATTGGATTCTGACAGAAATATTCTGAGAATTCTTTCAGCGTTGTTTTGTGGATTCTCCTTCCAGGAATCCTTGAGAAATTCTTATAGAAATTCTCCAAAAAAAAATTCTACAAATCTTCTAAAGAACCGTCTAGAAATTAAATGAGAATCTGCGTTAAAGTCCTTCAGAAATCCTTTGATAATGATTGCAGCAATTCAACGAAAATTATTCAATAATTTGTTTCAGGAACCAAGAAATTAGAAAATTATCTAAAGATTCATCAAGATATCCGCAAAGAATTTTATTAGAAATCTTTTGGCGATTCTTTCAGAAATCGTTTTTAGATTTTTTTTTTCAAATCTAGGAATTCCTTCAAAAATCCTCTGAAGATTTCAACAGAAATGTTCCAAGGATTCTAACAGAACACTCCAAGGATTCCTTCAGATATCCAATGATGATTTTTCCAGAAATCCGACGAGGAATCCTCTAAAGTTTATTTAGAACCCCTCCAATAATTCGTTTGGAATTTATCCGAGGATTTTTAACTATTTTCTAAAAAAAAATATTTCAGAAATCCATCGAAGAATCAATCTGAAATCTCTGAAGATTCTTTTAGAAATATACTTAGGATTCCTTTAGAAACATTTCAAGGATTAATCCAGAAATTATCCGAAGATTCTTTCAGAAATTATCTGAAGGTTCTTCCAAAAATCTGACTAATTTCAATTGGCCTTCAAATATTCTTTCAAACACTCTTTGAGGACAATTCAATTTTTTAGGGTTTTATCAGAAATGATCTAAATATTCTTTCATAAATCCTCTGAGATTCACTTCATAAATCTCCAAGGTTTCATACAGAGAATCCTCTGAGAATCACCTCATAAATCTTCATACAGAAATCCTCTGAAATTCTTCCAAGAGTCCTTCAAGGGTTCTTTCAGAAATTTTCTGTAGAAGCTTCCAGAAATTCTACGAAAATCCAATGATTCTTTCAAAAATTCTGCAAATCTTGCTTCAAAAACCTCTGAGCATTTTAACAATTTTGTTTTTTTGAATATTATTTGAGAAATCCTCTGAGAATTCTAACAGAAATATTGTAAGGATTCTAACAGAACACTCGAAAGATTATTTCAGATTTCCAACGTCTTCCAAGGTCTTCCTTAGCCGAGTGGTCAGAATCCGCGGCTACAAAGCTAAGCCATGTTGAAGGTGTCTGGGTTTATTCCCGGTCGGTCCGGGATCTTTTTGTACTGGAAATTTCCTTGACGCCCACAAATTCAAAGGAAATCAGTGATTTTCAAACGTGTTTTCGCTTACCGTGATTGTCAGAAGAAAAATAACATCAAAAATTGACTCCAAGTTGGATTGTTCAGTGATTTGTAATCGTTGGGTGTAGTTTTAATCACAAAAACGATCAAATTTAGAGTTACGCCATTTTTCAGGCGTAACCATTAGAATTTAGTCATAAAAACCGAACGGACATTGCTATATTCAAAATTTAAAGGCCTCGAAAATTACACCTAAGTGATAAACTTTTGGCATCAAAACATCAAACAAGAATTTCTTCAAAATGCTTCCTAATTATGAATTTAAAAAATACACACTCTGAAAAAATCATGTGATTTTACGTCATTTGGATGCACATAAGAGAAGCGAGCCAAATGACGTGAATTTGTGTCACATTTTAAATACGATGGTGTCTGATTCGGGAAATGTAAATCATAGTGACATCGTTTTCATGTCCTTCATCATGTAAAATTACATTTTTCGTTCAATACATCTTTCAGAACACATTTTCACGTCATTTCATCACTTACATCACATGTCATTCAGTCATAATGTGAATTACGTCCGCAGTGATTTTTATTACTTTTAAGAGTGTAGGTATGTAGATTGGTCCACCCACACAACATCGAAAATTGATCGTTTAAAAATTGTTTGGCTGCATATGTATGTATGGGTGAGCATGTGTGCTCATGTATGTGTATATATTCACTTACAGAACTTTATTTGAAAGGTGTTTTAAATGTTAAAAACTGATCGTATAGTTACAAACAGCTCGTACAAGATTTTCAACTTGAATATAGGCTAACATACTACAAAGTAGAGAGTTCAACATAATAAAGACTGGGAAAAAATATGACTCACTAAGTACGATTTTTTTTATGTTTGACGTTAACAGTCATAACGACTGGCGTTTCTTAACATGACATGCAGAGTGTGTAACTGGTTGAAATGGTTCATGGTAGACCAGCATACCAACCACTATGCGTTTTTCAGAAACTTAAACTGAAATTACACAGAATTCATTATAAGCTTTTCTATATCAAATTATAGCCATTGTATCTCGAACAATCTAATGACTTGTTTTAATCTATGCTGATTTTGAAATATCTGTTGTGAGCAAAATTGATAAAGCATGAAAAATCAATCACTGCAAGTCTCACAGTTTTGAATTGAAAATGAAAAATATGAGAAAACAAAAATAACAACATAACATGGGATTACCTCAACTTTTCATAAGCATCTTTCAAGTTTTGCTAACTTCTCTTCATTCAGTTTTCGTTCACACACACCCTCAAACTGAAATTACATTGACCAATAGTGTACTGTGCAACAAAAGTAGACTAGGTCAAAAAGATTGATAGCAGAAAAAAAGATGCAGCAAAGAAGGACGGACATCAGTACATAATTGTAAGGTAGAGTTTCTCGAATAATCATCGAAGTAAAGTGAATTTAATAAAATGTTCAATGTGAGTGTTCAAGTTTATCTAGTTATCCAGATTATTCCGCTTCAAAAATTATTCCACGTTTTATAAAAAATAACATTGGCTCCGTAATGCTTTACAGCACTTGAGCCAATGATAATTTGATTATTTGTGAAACATTCTTGCGAAATGTGTCAGCAGTTTGTGGTAAACAACTTTTGAACATGATAAAGATACAAGAATGCTTATGTAATCTATTTAAATTTAAAAAGGGCGTAATTCTGGATTTGGTCCGCCTTCGCCCAGAGGATACAAATCACTAGACAAACAAATTTTGAACCTAGTTTTGATGATATTTTTTACTGATGATCACGGTAAATGAAATACCGTTTGAATATCTTTGCTTTCCTTTGAATTTGGGGACTTATTTCTTCAAAAGGGCGTAACTTTGAAACGGGCACTTATTTTTTTTAAAATTTCGGCCAGACTCGCAGCTTAGTCATATCCAGCCTGATTCGGAAAATGCCGATCATAGTGACATCGTGCCAAGAAGAAGAAGCAGAACATTAGATAACTCCTTTCTTCCGTTATAAATGTGACGTATTTGATGAATGACCCCTAGTTGAGTTATTTTTTGACATTTGCATTTTCAAACAATCAAATGTAGGTTATTATGGAGTAAGTTAAGAAGAAGGGCAAACTCGGAAGTTAACGCTTTATAATTTCAATAATTTTTAATAAGCTGGAATAGATAAATTTAAACACGTTTGTGCCAGTTATAAGTATTGAAGTTTCTACAAAAAAAATCCAACATTTAATCATAAGCCATTGGTAGTAGGATTCAAGCAAATATCCTTCAATTACTCTTATTGAAAAATTGCAATATCTATTGCACAAGTCCTTCAAACAATTATTAGAAATCATCTTCGTTACCCTTCAAGGATTCTTCAAGATTCATTCAAAAATTCTTTTCAAATTTAGGAGTCAAGATCTATAACCTCTGAAAGTTCCTAGAGATATTTTCCCATAAATTTTGCCGAAAATTTCAGGAAAAGATTTCGAAGGATTTTTCATAATCCACCACAGAATCAGAGGGGTTGGTGATTACAGAAATCTCGAATCATTTGTCATCGATTTGTCCAAAAATCTTCCAAATATTCGTTCAGATATTGTCTGAGGGTTCTTCCAGAATTCTTTTTAGAATATCGTCAGAATGCGTCTGGGGACTCCTTCATATATGACTTGGAAAATATTTCAAAAATCTTTTCTGGATTCTTGCAGAAATCCTCTGAAGTTTCTTCAAATAAATCATTTAAAGATCCTCCTAAAGTCCTCTGAAGATTTTTTCAGAATGTCAAAGAATACTCTTTTAAAAATCCAGATATCTTGGGAAAATTCGCATTCGGTCTTGAACATTTTCACAAAAATCCTATGAGGATTCATCTAGAAATCCTCTAAAAACTCAGTAAATTGGCTGAGAATTCTCCCTGAAATTCTTCGAGGATTGTTTAAGAAATTCTCAAAAGAATTTTTCGACAAACTTCGGGAGATTAGTCCTAGTAGCATTCTCCCAGAAACTCTCGTAGAAGTATCGCACAAACCCCAAGAAAAGTTTTTAAGAAATCATCAGCGTATTCAATCAGAAGATTCTCTTAGAAATCACTTGAGAAATCCTCTCGGGATTTGTTAAGAAGTCCTCTCAGTAAACTTTTTGAAAGTCCTCCAAAAATCCTCTATGGAGGGGGGGGGTTCAATCAGAAATCCTCTCAGGATTCTTTCAGAAATCTTCTGAGGTTTCTCCAAATAATTTCTAAAGATTCATTCTTCTAATTCTGAAATAATCTTAATTTGTTCAGGCATCCTTTGACGATTCTTTTAAAAATCCTCTAAAAATTCCTCCAGAAATCCTTTCATAATTCTTTCAAGAATCCTCTGATGAATATTAAAGTAGCTTCTCAAGGATTATTTCAGAAATCATTTGAGAATTCATTAAAAAATCGGTAACGATCTGTCCAGGAATTCCACGAAGAATTTTAGGGACCTGTTACAAGGATTCTTTTAACCGTTATCGTATATATAAAAACATCGTCTATCTATACCGTCAACCGTTTTTTTTTTTATTCCTATTCGATAGCCCCATATACGATATACTAGTGTTTAACATAGAGCTCGACCTTGTATTCCTTTACCGTCGCTATTATTGTATAAATTAATGGAGCATGTGAGCCCCATCACGCAACGTACAATGTATTACAAAGTTTATCGATTGCCACCTCCCAGGGATGCAGATGGTTGTCATAAATTATCTCGCATTCAACGAGTTCGGCGTCCACTGGACGAGCGCGAGGACGATCGATTTCATCAATTGCGATTAATGGGTTATTTATAAACTTGAACCACATTAATGCACGCATGTGTTGCGTTGGAACTGTCAGACGATGTTTACACCCCATAAATTGATGGTTCGTCACCGAATGAAATTTTATTCTGATGCACAGATGAGAATTCAACTGGACATTCTTCAATTTGGAAAGATCTGGTTTCATTAGCATAGAGTCGGAGGCGGGACGCATTTTCCCCGTGTAACTATTCGGGCTGTGAAATGGTGAGCTGACAATTAGGAAGGAGCGTCCAACATAGCTCTGGTCCTCACAAGCCCCTACCTCACGCTTCCACGGGTCAAATGATGACAAAGACCGCCAGCTAAGGGTTGCGTACTTAGCTGGTAGTGCAGCCTGGGCACTGTTGTCCTTCTGACATCAGCTAGAGTGAGGAGGTGCGTCTCGAGCGTCTGTCCACCAAGGAGGTGCGGCTCAAACAGCGTCTGTTCTGGCATCCAGCGGCTGAGTATGAAATGCTGTATCACGTCAGCTACACCTAAGGTGGCAGCCCCACCATCGTGATGTAGGTATCGCGACCCTGGTAAGGTAGCATATCGAATTTCTTACCTACCACGAAAAATGGAGAAAGGAGAAATAACGAACGATATTTTCGGCAACCGACCTGGCAACGAAATAAGGACTATGATTGGAAACTCGGAACCTGGAATGTCAGGACGTTAAATGAACCCGGACGAGTGAGCCTTTTGGCTCGTGAATTGCAGAAGGTTGGAGTGAGTGTGGCTGCTATTCAGGAAGTAAGATGGCCTAGAACTGGAGAACGTGAATTCAGGGCGGTGGATCCCGTCGCCAACACAGCTTTCAAATACAACATCTACCATAGTGGCAGCGATAAGGCAGAGCATGGCGTCGGATTCATAGTGATCGGGAAGCAGATGAAGCGTGTTATGAGGTGGAAACCAATTAATGAACGAATCTGCGTATTGAGGATACGGGGCAAATTCTTCAACTACAGTCTGATCAACATCTATGCGCCGACAAACGATAAACCCGACGACACGAAGGATGCGTTTTATGATTGTCTCGACAAAATCTACGGAGAGTGCCCAAAACATGACGTAAAAGTTGTTATCGGGGATGCTAACGCTCAGGTCGGAAGAGAGGATTTTTTCCGCCCAATAATTGGTACGGAGAGCCTTCACTCCGCCACCAATGACAACGGCCTAAGGCTAATAACTTTTGCTGCAGCTAGAGGGATGGCCATCAGCAGCACCTACTTTGCACGCAAAGACATCCGAAAGCACACCTGGATGCACCCAAATGGCGAGCTCTGCAACCAAATAGACCACGTTTTGGTGGACGGTCGGCATTTCTCGGATGTCATCGATGTGAGGACCTTTAGAGGCCCAAACATCGACTCTGATCACTATCTCGTTGTTAGTAAAATTCGTGCACGGTTGTCTACCGTGGCGAACACAAGAACACAGCGACCGTTGCGTTTCAATATCCAGCGCTTATCAACAGAAGGTGTAGCAGACGAGTACCGCCGGAAGCTTGATGAGCGGATAAGGGGATACAACGTAGGCGACAACCTCAACAATCTGTGGGAGTCTATCCACGGTGCGATGAGCACAGCAGCGCGAGAGGTGATAGGTACTGCTCGGAGACGGCCCAGAAACGGTTGGTTTGATGAGGAGTGCCAGAATGTGACGGATGAGAAGAATGTTGCCAGAAGCCGGATGTTAGTGTCTGGTACCCGGCAAAATAGAGAGCGGTACAAGGAAGCTAGAGCAGCCGAGAAACGAATTCACCGCAGAAAGAAAAGGCAGTATGAAGAAGGCATAATTACTGAGGCGCAAAACAGCATCGAACAAAACGATATGCGGAGATTTTACGAAACTGTCAATGGCGTACGGAGAAAAACCGCGCCGTCTCCCGTCATGTGCAATGACCGCGACGGAAACTTGCTGACAGACAAAATCTTGGTGGCTGCCAGGTGGAAAGAACACTTCGAGCAATTGTTGAATGGAGAGATCGCGAGCGCGTCTGAGAACAGACTAAATATCAGCAACGATGGACAAGCTGTGGAGCCCCCGACGCTAGATGAGGTTAGAAGAGCGATTAAGGAGTTGAAGAACTGTAAGGCTGCTGGAAAAGACGAGCTCCCGGCCGAACTTTTCAAGCACGGTAGTGAGCAGCTGTACGAAATACTGCACCGTACTCTGTTAAGGATATGGGAGGAAGAAGAACTGCCTGCTAGCTGGCTGGAGGGCCTCATCTGCCCTCTGTATAAGAAGGGCCACAGATTGGAGTGCGCCAATTACCGAGGAATAACGCTCCTCAATTCGGCGTACAAAATAATGTCGCGTGTTCTGTTCAACAGATTGAGACCGCTGGAGGAGTCCTTCGTCGGCGAATACCAAGCTGGTTTTCGTGAGGGCCGATCAACGACGGATCAAATGTTTACCTTGCGACAAATCCTTGATAAGTTCCGGGAATACAACTTGCAGACTCACCATCTGTTCATTGATTTCAAGGCGGCGTACGATTCAGTAAAGAGAAATGAGTTATGGCAGATAATGATAGAACACGGTTTTCCGGCGAAACTGATTAGACTGATTCGTGCAACGTTGGATGGATCGAAATCAAGTGTGCGGGTTGCGGATGAGACTTCAACCTCCTTCGTAACCTTAGATGGATTGAAGCAAGGAGATGCGCTTTCGAACCTTTTGTTCAACATTGCTCTCGAAGGAGCTATAAGGAGAGCGGGCGTGCAAAGAAGCGGTACCATCGTCACCCGGTCGCATATGCTCCTGGGTTTTGCGGACGATATCGATATAATCGGAATTGATCGTCGAGCCGTAGAAGAGGCATTCGTGCCTTTTCAAAGGGAGACAGCGAGGATTGGACTTACCGTCAACACCAGCAAAACTAAGTACATGATCGCTGGTAGACAGCGTGGTTCCAATCGTGACGTTGGTAGTGAAGTGGTGCTGGGTGGTGAAAAATTTGAAGTAGTGGAAGAATTTGTTATCTTGGTACTTTAGTGACTTGCGATAATGATGTTACCCGCGAGGTGAAAAGGCGTCTTGCAGCTGCGAATAGGGCTTTTTACGGGCTCCGTAACCAGCTTAAGTCCCGTAGCCTGCAGACGAAAACAAAATTCGCGTTATATAAGACTCTTATCCTTCCGGTTGCTCTATACGGCTATGAATCCTGGACGTTGAAAGAGGTCGACCGGAAAGCGTTTGGAGTTTTTGAGCGTAAAGTGCTGCGAACAATACTCGGCGGTAAACAAGAAAATGGCATCTGGCGGCGTCGCATGAATCATGAGTTGTACCAAGTATATAAAGAAGTGGATATTATCAAGCTCATAAAACACGGCAGGCTGCGTTGGGCTGGTCACGTGGTACGAATGCCGGAAGAACGACAAGCAAAAATAATATTTAGTAGAGAACCCGGACGAGGCCAACGGCTTCGTGGTAGGCCGCGCACACGTTGGCTTTTTGCAGTTGAAGAGGACTTAGGGGCACTTAACGTTCAGGGCGACTGGAAGCGATTGGCTCAGGACCGAGCCCAGTGGAGAAGAATTATCCATTCGGCGTAGATTCAACGTAGCGGATTGTAGCCCATCAAGTATCAAGTAAGTAACTATTCGATCGATTCAATTTGGAGAATGATGGTCACTAAGGTGGCCCATTTTTATATAAAAAAATAATCTGGACAGAAACCAAAAATAGCAAATTTAAGAACCTATTATTCATTTATAAGTATTATTTAAAACGTTACATTAATTTATTACATCTTGGTGTTTTGTGTAGGGCAAGCTTCGACAAGATTTTTGTACGGTTTTAAAATTGGTACATTTTTCCATTTGTCAGGAAAACATGCCAACTGATAAAATTTGTTAAATAAATGAACCAAGAATAATGAGCTACTCACAGGAAGAACACCCTAAGGCCACATTAGAAATATTCCTAGCCGGAATATTCAAACGACGAGCGCTTACCAATTCACATTTTTTCGGTGTCCGATTCAGATTTGTGTGCGTTCCGGAGTATCATGTCGAATTGATCGGCGACGCCGATGGACACGGTTTGGTGACAGCCGAAAACATTCGTCGATTATCGAGAAGGTGCCCGTGCTCGTGCTCAGGCTTATCGAGAAATTCGGTGGAGCAGGGCGGGCGTGATGTCTGAAGTGTGGTTAATCAATCATTCCGGAGCGTTGACGTCGTCCGTTTCGATGGGATCCGATTGGTAATGGTCATTTACGGTTCGGCTAAGCGTATCATTTCGATGATGGGGTACTTTGTTGTGTGTTTGGAAGATGATATTGGAAGGCGATAATGGTGATTTGATAGATGCTTGACTAATTAATTCCAGAATAGAAACTGAATTGCGCCAATTAGGTTTTGGACATGGGAGGTTTAATTATAACAAGATTTGGGTTTGGGATGATCGGAAATGGAATCGATCATAATGTTTCTTTAGTTGTTCCTAACAATTTTCAATAATTGGATTCATCAAACATTCCTGTTGTAATCTCCAAGAAGTCCAACCTTCCATATTAACCGCGAAGCAAACAAATTGACTGGATCTCGTAAAAATCTAACTACTTAGTACTAACTAACGTAATAATCAACTTGAATTTAAAAAATACATAGTCAGGATACCCAAAAAGTTCGTCTAGTTTTGAGATTTATTCAACTTTACAGGGATCTCCATAGAGGCATGTGCATATCCAGGGAGCGCTAGGGGTCATCCCCTCATGACCGACGATAAAAAAAAAAAATTTAAATTAAATAGTACACAATTCTAACAATATTTTCAGCATTCACATTTACAAAAAAAATGCCTCGTAATAAACTTTTAAGACAATTCTTAGAGTCCAATTATAAATCAGACTTCTGTCAATGACTTTTCATATAATTTGGCGTTATCTAGCAAACCGCAATGTATGTTAAGAATAAGCTAGGCCGATATCTATTATGGAAGCCAAATGTTTTATGCCAAGGATCAGCCAAGTTATTTTAATACACATTTATTTAGGAATGTTCCAATAGTTCATTTTTTGGGAATGCTAGTTTGAAATTCTGCCACAACTTTCTTCAAACACTCAAGGAATTGCTTCATGAATTGTTTCAAGAGTTCTAACATAGAGCTTCAGAGGCACTGGACCGTTGTAAATTTTGTCCAATTTTTAGCAATCGTTAGTAATTCCTCAAAATATTCTTAAAAACATATTTGTTCAGCGATATTTTGAGAACTCTTTCAAAAGTTCTAATAATTTTGCAAGAATTAAATTCCGGCTCAATTCTTCATGAACATTATGAGCAGCTCTACCAGAAACTGCAAGGATTATCGAAGTTTGCCTACAGAAATCATTTCGGTAGTTTTTCAAGAATTCGAATAGGAATTGCACTACCAATCCACAAATCTTAAAGCATTGCTTCAGGCAGAAATTCCGCAAGAAACTGGTAAAAAAATTCTTATCTATAATTTGCTAGATTTCTTGTGTATTTCTCAAGCAATACCTTATTAGCTTCTTCAAAGAAACATGCAGATTAACTCCGATAATTGGAATTTGTGCAAACATTTCTCCTGTATAGAATTTCATACTTTTCTTCCCAGATTATTCTAGGAATTATTTCAGGTAATACAAAAAAGATTATATAATGATCCCTTCAGAAGTTTCTTCAGGCAGCTCTTTGGGATTCCATCTGGATCTCCTTGGAAGTTTTTACAAACCCTTCTTCAAAAGATTCAATAAAATTCATATAGACATTTTAGAAACCTTCAAGAGATTTTTGGGATAAATAATTTAAGAATTTAACTGGAGTGATATAGTTTGATTTCCTACAGGACTCATATCTAAACCGTATCGTGAGAAATTCTGTCATGTATGCATTAGAAACTATTTCTAACTTTGTTTCTGGAATTCATCTAATGCTTTTATTATCTATGAATTCCTTTAAGAATACTAACAATATATCTGTAGATTTCAAAGTAATCCACTGCACCTGTAGCATCTTGGATTGAACAAGGTTTTTGCAAGGGGCGTTTGTAGCAAAAACCTTGGACTAATCCATCCCAAGCAACATGAAGGAGTGCCTGATAGTTTTTCCTAGAGTATTTCTAAATTAAATTCTACATATAGGATTCGTGTAAGAGCGAAAAAAGCCGAACAAGTAAGAAGTGTGTGGTCTTTTGGTTATGTTGCATGCTCAAATGATAATCATTTTGAGTCCAGGACGGATTATCCACTGGTGAGCTCGTTTCATGCTTATGATAACACATATATATATATATATATATATATATATATATATATATATATATATATATATATATATATATATATATATGAGAACACGTTTATATAACATCACTGCAGTTGTTGACATAAACCCTTATTCCTGTTTATATAGTTTCAACACACGTATACTTTTTTTTGTCTGTACTGAATCAACCTTTGAATAGTTTGAAGTTGGCAATCAGACGTACTTTCTTTATATAATCTTCAACCAATATTTTGTTTTTTTTTTCATCTCAATACAACAGCTCAAAACTCAAAGCTCAAGGAAAACGTAATATTTTTGCTCTTCATCCCGGTCTATTTCGTCCTTCAGTAATAAAAACCCTTCCCATGGCGATTGTGGAGATGCAGAGGTTTTCTCGGTCTCATAAAAGAGACACCTCAAAGTTTGAGCCAAAAATATTAAGATTAAGGTCAAGCGATTTGAAAATGAATTTTCAAGTTATGAAATATAATCTTCAGTGAAGTCTTCATAACATTGTTATTTTCAAATCAATTTCAAAGAATTAAGCATCCTTCCTTGCGAAACTAAATTTTTGAAATGTTTATGGAACATAAAATTGTTTAAAATAAAAACTAGTCTAAGTTTAAAGAAGTTTTCTCCAAATTATTCATTATTTCAGTGGAAAAACAACATTTTTTTACAAAAACTCATCCGATTCCAAATTTTATAACTCATTGTATACAACACATTTAATAAAAACAAGTTTCGACTAAGTTATTTAAGCAAAAACAAGCCAAAACTGTTAAATTTTCATGAAAAATACAATTTTTTTGCCAGTTAAACGTTAATAATAATGTTGAAACTGATTATTCTCATTGCCTTAGCAACAATTTTTAAATAAATTTATGGCAACAGTATTTATGTGTTCTTTAGAAAATATGTAGCTATATCAAGATGCTTTATTAAATTCAGCTTAATAGTGAAAATTTTACTTGCAGTTAATAATTTTGAACAATCCGAAGATTGTTTTTTCATGAAAATATAATGTTTTTGGAAGTTATTCTTGAATATCCATTTTGTAAATAAAGGGTGTTGTATACCTACATAGTTTAGAAACCAATTATTTGGCTTCGAAATCATGTTTGCAATCGGTTAAGTATTCATGAAGTTTCAATCAAACAAAAATGATTTTTTACTGAAATGAGGAAACATTTGGGGAAAACTACTTTTAATTAAAATTTGTTTTGAGTTGAGACAAATTCGACATTCAACAAACTTTCAACAAATTCAATTTTGATGCTAAACGCTTCAAATTTGGTTAGAAAACAAAAAAAAGTTAGTAAGGCTTTACTGAAGGTCATATAAAAAATAACATGAAAAATCACCTTCACGTCGCTTGCACCACCTCTAAATCTTAATATGTTTGGCTCAAACCTTGAGGTTCCTTTTTTTGTGTGATTAAAATTCAGATGAGCTAACGAATTTTTAGTTTTAAGAGATTTAAGGAAAAATAGCTGCACCCTAATGTACAGTCAGTCTATGTTATGCTAGTATGTCTAAATTGAATTCTATAGTATATTCTTGAAAAAAATGTAGGATCTCTGGATGAAATTTTGCCACAATTAATTGAAATTCTACTTGAACAAGGTTTGGGAAGAGCTCCTGTGATATGTATTCTTACTATTTCGGAGGAATTTCTAAAGAAATCCATGGAGAAATTCTTATATGAATCTCTGTAGAAATATTGGTGCCATGGAAGATAATTGGTGTAAATTGTAAAAGAATCCTTAAAGATATGCCATGAAGAATTTCTTTGGCAAATATTTTAAGAATTTTTTGAGTTTTTTCTCTGAAAATAAGGTTAAAATCCTTGTATGAATTTCTTTAGGAATCTTCAAAGATGTTCCCCAGGAAGAGATTTATGGAATAACATTAGACGGAATTCATGGAAAATTAAGAATAGAGTTCCAGAAAAAAATACCAGGAATACTGGTTCCATCTTGGGAATATCTAATGAAAAATGTTAGATCAGGCCTGCCCAACCTATTTGGCTCATTTTCGACATAAACCGTTGTTGTGTTTACAATAATTTTCCGATCTGAGAAATTTACTCCCCAAATGAAGGCTTAGTATCTAATGAATCCATGTATACAAAATCGACTTGATATCAAAATCTTCGCAAGTGATGAAGTTAAGTCAAAAAATTGGTGCGGTCCGCCAGCCAGACTGATTTTCGCCTTTGATTGCATACCTAGCAATATCGAGCTTTCATTTGAGGTAAAATTTCTTTGACCGTATGATTATTGCAATTGCACCATTCCATGTCGAAAAAGAGCCAAAAAGGATAGGCAGGCCTGTGCTAGATGAAACTTGAAAAAAATTGTAAAAAAAAATCTTAAATTGAATCCAGAAAAAACGGCATCCTTGAATCAATCCTCAAAGCGATTCCTAGCAAAAATCCTGAAGAAAATCATGAGGAAGTATTCGGAAGCATCTGTCGAGAAATTGGATGAAAAAACTTGCTGGAATCTATTAGAAATCATTGGAGTAGTTTACGGAATAATCTCTGCAACAATCGATAGTGTAAATCTCATAAAATCATGCCTTGTTTCCTTAAAGCAATAAATTTTATAGAAAGCCTTAAAGCGTTTATAGAAGATCTCCTTGAAGAATGAAAATAACCGGGAGGGGGAATCATAATAACAAATTTTAGAAAATTTCTGGAGGAATCCCTAGAGAACTACTGGTAAAAAGCCTGGAAAAATTCGAAAGCTTTTATTGTAAAAAAAGGAAGTGGAATCTATTGTTGCAAATTCTTCTTTGCACTGTATGGAATCCTATTAAAGTCGTTTCAATAACTTGCTGGGTTGTGGGTCATTGGTCACTAATCACTATCAATCGATCAATCTTCAGACTTTTTCCAATCTGAAATTTTCCAAGGTGTAAAATGCTCAGCTAACAAATTTTACCAATACGGTTACGGACTTCACTTCGATCACTGTGGAAGAAAAATGTCGTGGATGTCCTTCATAGTTTAATGTTTCTTGCAAAATTAGTTCAGAGGTTGTGTGCAATGATCGTTTTGTGTGCAATTCGAATATGAACTTTCGTGAATCTCCAAAGTATTTACACATAGGACTTCGCCAAATTTCTACAAATATCTCTCTGGAGACGGCTCAAAGTTCTCTATAAAAGTTCCAAGGAGGTCTGCGCAGAGGTACACAGTGGAGACAATGTTCGCATCCCGATGCACCTCACGAGTGGTAACCAACGCAAAAGAATCATGACAGACTCGCGAACAGGCTTTTTGTGAGTAAGTTCACACCCGCCTGCTCGGGATAATATACCAAAAGCAATAGATAAAAATCATGAACATGTACTCGCGATTAACGGCGAGAAACGAATTTATTACGGTTTTGACAGACACATCAGTTTGTAGTCAAAAACCCTTGAAAACCAGAATTCTCGGAGGGTAAATCCAAGGATAAAAAAAATCAGCTCTAACGACAAACAACACGGTATTTGAATGGTCCAAGAGGGCCATCGCTCTTGCACCAACATGATTTCAGCACCTCACCACGCGCGCTAATCATAGATATATCGAGCATCCGATAAACTGTTTGTCGTAGGACAAAGGGTTTGTCGGATATTGTAACAAGTTGCGATTAATGCGAATCAATTTAAAATTCACGGATAAACTTTTTCACATACCATGCACGATAGACTTTCAGATCAAAAACGAAAAGCTAGGAGACAAATCGTGGAGTGCAATCAGAAAAATCCTCTAAAATTAGGACTTTGATTAGCGAAGAATTGATCGTCAACTCACAGGCCGGGCGATTCTTTTCTCGTGGAGCGGAGTTTGTTATGATGGCTTGACGACTAAGGGTTTATCGTTGTTGCTATGATCGCATGATAAAGAACAACTACGATGCATCATTTGTTTTATCATGATCACTAGATTTCCATCCTTGTAAATAGCTTTTTTTTTCAGAAGCGCAATTTATTCTGAACAGCTTCGAACATGCTCACGAATCACTTTAGCTTAGTTTACTCGCGAGCACTCTGGTTTTGTTTTTATTCCGGTTCAGCAGACATGTTCGCCAAATTCCATCACTGGAGTTGCAATCACTATAGATTTTTTCACAAGGGTCTCAACATTTATCTCCAGAAAGGTCTTTCCAATGTCATAACAGCATTCTTTGCAGCGATAAAATGAATTTCCACTGAATTCTCAACTCATTATCTACAAAAGTCTACACCACATAGGTCTATCCAAGATTCCCCACGGAAGCCTACACAGCGCACTGAAAATTCAAAGCACTCCAATCAACTACTATTTGTGAATGATCAACAAAATTAATCCTACCATGGAAAAGTCAAAAAGATAAACATTAGTACCAGGGATTGAATTCTTGAAAAATTGAGAATATTTCTCACTTATCGCTCTCTGTAACTATCATGATCTGGAACGCATCGTGAGAGTCTGTTGAACAACTTCTGTCACTGCTCTGATTTGATCGGGGAAAATAACAGTGTATTATAAAACCCATGTAAACAAGCTCCAAATCTGGAGGTATTATTGCCATAGGATGTTCAAGAAATATTTATCGTGTCAGTAAAATAAAACACATACATCCAATGGTAAATAAATGAGAAAACGGGATTTATCATCGCACTCTTTTTGAGACTCTAATTTTCTGCTGCAAATTATCAATTTGTTACAACATTGCGAAACAAGACGATCATGGACCGATACAGATAGAATGTTTTTCATCGTTTGCTTTGATCGTGCTTAAATATCAAATGAGAACGAATTCCACAATGCCTGCTTGGTACACATCGTGCAGCACCTTTAGTCACGCTAAACTTTCTCACCTTTTCGTCCTCATGTCATATCAGCTCTTGATAACTTTATTTGTTTACATAATCTACCGGAAGAACGGAGAAGCGGAAAACCGTGAAGGTTCAAAATACAGGTTTTGAAGTTCATTAACCTGTGACAACAATCGATAAGAAGTTCATGGTAGAAACCCCTCTTACCTACATCAAACAAAATTTGATGAATTGTATTTAAAAACAAATCAGCACTGCAGAATCAAGCAATTAGTTTCATTGATCGATTTGAATCGTCATCTTTCCAACCTCAACTTGCTGCCATCGCTATCCAGATTCGACACACTTTTTTCTTCCCTTACACGTCTTCGTCATGCAAGTTGCCTGTTATTTAAGGGATACCGCGATGCACCATCGATATAAACACGATTCGTGTGCCAAATACGCTACACCGCATTCAGCCGGGATGAAACATTGCCCACCAGAATAAGTGGGCAATAAAAATTATTTATAATAACATTTTTACCATGCAGCGTGGTACAATGTTGCATCCAGGGTATACAGTACAAGTGAGTAGTGAGACAAGTCAGTGGGAAAAAACGAAAAGAAAAAATCAATTCAATCGAAAATCAAAGTTCTACTCGGATTCGAGCAGAAGATCGAATGCTCAGCAAAACTGACATCACTGCTGTGGGAGTTCTCAAATTTTACTCGGGACATGCACCACTAGACTATGTAGTTGTTGTAAAGCATCATATGAGGTGAAATGTGACGAATTTGAAGATTCGAGTAGTTTGAATTCGAGCAGAACTAAAGTTTAATAATTAATTTACAAGTAGATGAAAAACCGAATTTTGTACTATACCATTTAATTCCGCTACAGTTTGTATCTTTTGACAGATACGCGTATTTCGACCTCAACTGTAAGGCCGATTTCAGTGTCGTGTACTAAAGTCGACTTTGAAGTCGATGAATTAAGTGGTATAGTACTGTGTTTGGTTTTTCATCTACTTATATACTTATGACACACCTGTGGTATACGTACCATTGTACAATTATCTTGAAATGGGTTCCATACTGATAATTGTGTTCATTAAAGATAGTCTTGGAATAATTTTCTTGACAACTTGTACCATGGTATATGTATCAGATGTCTGTCCATGGTAATAGATATTCCACTAAACAGCTCGAAGATTTATTATTATTTATCAATAAATTTACTATTTTCGCGATAGTTCATACCGAATCAAGCAATTGTTCATGGATATTTAAGTTCAAATCCACGCAATTGGGTCCTAAAATTTGTAATGAAATCTTGTTTTTATTTGATAGCACGAAAAAGCATGTTACTGTAATTACTTTAGCAATTTTTCCCGCTCAAATAATGGCTATATCTTGTTTAAACTTTAATTTAAAAATTTGGTCCATAAATGAACCTTGACACTTTTGATCATGTTTGACGTTCGCTTATTCGACAAAAACACCACAGGGGTTTTAGTTCGAACACTGGGGTTGTGCCTATCTGACCTTTCGTAAGAGACACGGAAAACAAAATACACCCACAATTTGAGTTTAAGCCAAAGGATGTGAAAAAATCTAATAAAAATGTTTTTGGGCTTAAACCAATTGAAAACATTAGAAAATTGAGTAAACATGTGTGTTTGGCCTAAACTTAAGCGTTTGGCACTAAAATTGGGACAGGGCTTTAGGACCCAATTATTGTCAAGCAATTAGATTTGTCGACACAATTAAAACATAAAATACTACTTGTTCGGTCTTATTTCGATTACTACTTGCAGCCTTCTTTACTGGCACTAACTCGCATTCACTCTATTTGTCTGTAGAAGATCGAGAACAAAAGTTTACTTCATTCCAACGGCAACACAAACCGAACAAAAATCGAATCATGAACTCACCATTCACATTCACCAACTTACCTTCACCATCATGGAAGCTTTTCTGACGCAACGAGATATCATAACCATTGCTCAAATCGTTCGCCATGGTTAAATTGTATTCACCACGATTCCCATACCATAAGCTTGTTCTCATTGCTGGTGGCGCCATGACGAGGAAAGGTAGAAATTCACCCCGTTTAGCAGTTGCACAAACCTGTTCTCAGTAGTTGTTTGATTCGTGCAACTTCTATTCGAGTACGTGAGCAAGTTGTGAGCTTGGAGAGGTAATTAAATGATTGGTACCACCCAGTGAACTCAATTTAATTATATTACAAAATTTATTCAATTTTTAACTTTACTACAAGCTGTGTTAATCAAATTGTGATTGAATTTTAAACTGTGCTTTACAATGTTGACTTGAAACACATCGAATCATAATGATTTCAATTGTCTTTAATGATTATGCTCAAATACGCAGTTATCGGCAGTTAGCTGCACATTTGTCACATTCGACATTTTTGACAATTTCGAGTTAATACTTTAAACATTGTAATATTGATCAAACGTATAAGAGAAAATTCTCTATTCTCATGCTAAGTTTGAATAACTTGTGAACTCCAGTTTTATTCAAACGAGCTCTAACTTAGGTACAACACCCTTATGGTTATGATCGTGCTTGCATATACACATATCCAACCATTCTAATTCAAGGCTTAGTTTTATAAGCTTACCTCATAATACATCATATGCTAGGTACCTATGATACCATAGGAAGAATCTGAATTTTCAGCTTGAGACGATTTCAAATTTCCTTAGCCGAGGTGTTAGAGTCCGCGGCTACAAAGTAAAGCCATGCTGAAGGTGTCTGGGTTCGATTCCCGACATAGAGTATCATTGTACCTGCTACACGATATACGAATGCGGTAAGTTGGCAACTTTGGCCTAGAAAGCTCTCAGTTAATAACTGTGGAAGTGCTCATAATAACACTATGCTGAGAAGCAGGTTCTATCCCAGTAGGGGCGTAATGCCAAGAAGGAAAGACAAGGAACGATATCAAACTTTACCTAAAATTCAAGAAGGACAAATTTGTCGTAACAGCGCTAATCGCTTTGCATTTTGATCAAGATATGAAATTGATTTCTCAAATTCTAACAGAAAATTTCGAAAGAAACTTCTTCCTCGATTCCATCAAACAACGTCAATGCCTCTACAATTTGTCTATTTCAGCCGAGCTAATCCATTTGACTCCAACTGGTTGACGCTTGCAACAGTCAAGGTCACTGTCGAAATCAAAAACCGTTCAAACACCCACCTGCTAAGTTGTTAATGATCCTCAAATGTTCGAAACGACTCAGAAAAAATCGATTCCCAGTTTAAATCCGTATTCGCTAAGCAGAGATATGGATACCCACCCGTATTCAAATGACCACGCCAAATTTAGCCGATCGCAATGTCATCATCATTTGTTACTCTGGGATCTTAATTCCAATGAGGCTTAACATTCAAACATTATCGAATTTGAACGTGGGTGCAGAATAGGCGTCGTCGTCATCAAAAAGATTGCCACTTGGAGTCAGCTGATCTGTCTTGATCAATCGAGATGTGGTAAATGATTGAAGTTGGATCGTGGTTTGTTGGTTGTCGACTATCGTTTTGATTATTTTTGGGGCGTTTCGAAGCAAATTACTTCCATCATCTAGAGAAGTGTTGCAATCAATACCAGGGCGATCGTGTTGACTAACTTCCTCTTGGAAATGGAGGTAATTTAAAAACTCGGCTTGTATAGTTTACTTTTAATTAATTGGGACGCTTATGACTAAGTCATAAATTATGAGTCACTTGGATGAGAAGAGAATGGCATGGCTGGTCCATACCTGAAATATTTGCAAGTTGTGCAATTTTCCATTGAACTTTTTCAAACAAATATATTTTAACCTCTTTTGAGCATGAGCTTGATTAACCGCCCGTTGTTGCTACTTCAGTATCCCCAGACCAGCTGCACACACACAAGGAACCAACCAGATGATTGCTTTGGACTAACATAAAAGTGTAAGTGTTGGTGATCTCCTATTTCTAGGCAACAATGGCGCCTGCCACGACCAGTGGATAGGGGAGGAATTAATTGTGCATTTAGGACTGGCTCCCACAGTAGATCGGATATACCCCTGCATCTAAGCCAGTTCATGCGGGAAGGTGTAGGGGTGGTAGTTTCATGGCAGAGAGACTTGCTTGTTGGATAGCAGGCTGCCTATGTATCAGGCGTAAGGAAAGGCGTGCTATAATGATGGAAGAATCGAAGCGTAGGAAAACGGTTTTGTTTGTCCGTGTCTGGTTCTAGCGAATGCTATGAACAAATAGATCAACTGTGTTATGTTAAGTGTGGAAGATAGAAGCAAGTGAAATATACAACTACAAAGTACGAGAAAAGGGACGAGCCTGGGATTGAACCTATGATCTTCTGATTATGAACCAGAAGCGGTAACCCTCAGACCACCAATGCCGTCTACAAATATACTTTAACCTCTTTTAAATTTGAAGGAAAATCTAAAGGCTGTTGAAAAAAAATCTTCCAAAAAATCAAAAGTAATCTATCATAATACAATATGTTTGATTCAGAGCTGTGCATCTCCTCAGTGCAAACAGGAAAACACAAAAAGTTTGCACTTTGTGTTTATCATGAATGTGAGTGCAATGCGACACCTACACTTTCTCACTGGTTCTTACCTCTTTGATGCCTCGTTGTGTTTCTGCTCTTAATGCAATGCATTTTTCGACACAAAATGTTGACGGAAAATAATGAACACACACTTTTTGAGTGATTCATTGAGAGCCGACTTGTAGATGCCATTTTGGAATCCAAGATGGCGACTTCTCGTTTGTGATAATCAATGCACAAAATAACGTTCCAAAACTACCCATATTGCGTGGGTTAATATTCATTTTTACAAACCGGAAGTAGCCATTTTAGATTTCAAAATGGCGTCAGACATAAATTTCTGTCATCTAATCGTCGGTCCCGTTCTGAAAATACCCATGTAACATGGGCCATGTTAAAAGGCAAAAAGAGCCAAATTGCGTACACTTCGAATATGTTTCGCCAACACACTTCGTCAGCATCACTCTTTGCGTAATCGCTTACACTCTCTTTCCTACTGCGCGCCCTCTTTAATTTCGTGTCGTTACACTTAGCGCGCGACTGTCTCCTCTGTGTGCAGTGGTTTAATTGTGCTCTTTGCTCGCATTGTGCGAGTTAATGCTAGCCCTGGTCCGCAACACATCTCTAACAGGAACATTTAGTTGTTCATCTCGGGTCGCAAGGATTTCCAATAGTTGCACTCTGGATGCGCTTATCCGGGCATTGCCAAACTACGTGATGGATGTCATCATAACCGGAACCACACCTATCACATATATTGCTCACCGCGAGGTTAATCCTGTGCAAATGTGCATCTAGCGAGTAATGATTACACAATGGTCGGAAAAAATGAAGTTTGGCCAAAACTAGGGTTATCGCCTTAATCAATGAAATATGTAATCCGAATATGTTATTTGGCGATTTTATTGTTTCAGAAGAAATTAATAACATATCACGCATTTTTTTTAATAATTTTATAAAAAATTTTTTTTTGATTAGAAATCAAACTTGGCTTAAAATATAAATTTTGTTTGTATTGGACCCAGTTTCATCAAAACGTGTTTGAACAGTGGATAAATCTGTTTTAAAAAAAAACTTTGTGTGAAAAATATCTTCAAAATATATGTAATATATTGAATTAATTAAATATCTCTAACTTGAGCAATAGCAATTTTTTGCAAAAAATGTGAACGGTTTTGTAAGCTCTAAGGATGCTTATTGATGTGCAATATTCGAAATGGCGGCAACATGACGCGACAAGAGTTGTTTTTCATGTTCAAAATCATCAAAATTTCTAAAGTGTAATATTGCATAGTACTAAAACTTCAACCACATGTTTTTTCCATCTTGATGCTCCATAAAAGTGTTGAACCATAAGCTTTCAGATAGTGCGTAACTTTGGGAAAATATTGCATTCCTAATATATGAATTTTGTACATTATTTTAAAATAACATTTTAAATTTTTTTTGACTTAAGCCAATCTGACGTCATAAAAGTCATTTCATTCAAGGACCATAGTAAAATAATACATGAGGTATATTTCAAAATGATAAAAAAAAATAAAAAATGATTTTGATCGTTGGATAAACAGTTTTAAATGATGTATCAAAAAAGCCTCTAACCAGTCCCTTTATATATGGAACCGTTTTCATAAGCGCGAATTTTAAAGTTTAGATCCAACACAATTATATGCAGTGGGTATATCAGTTCAGGATGGATGTAGTTACATGATAGATATTGAATTTTGAATAAAAATTCTATACTTTTGATAGAAAGCATATACCGCAAAATAGGATAATAAAAATAGCTTCTTGCCTATTATTGCGGTATCTGTAAATCACATTTAAAAATACAAAATTTCAATATTTGTTTCAAATGTAATTGCTAGAAACATGCATTATATTATAAAAATACTATGTTGTGATATTATTTTGTGTCATTTATATATTTATTTATTTAAACAAATGATTTTCGTTTATCTTCGCCCTGTACGTTCTCTTATTTACAAATTTATCTATCCATGTAAATAAAAATGGAATGGTGTTTGTATGTCACGAAATGGCTTACGAACGGGTCAATGGATTTGAATGATTCTTTCTCATTTTTCTTCGTCGAGGGTTCCAACGTGTTTGTGTGCATAAAAAGCCCAGGATAGTCACCGGGAAAGTTTAAAAAACGAGCGCGAACAAAACTGTCATTTTGTTTGGGACGATCAATAGCGTTCTTCAACAGCCTACTTGAAGGCAAGACGGAGTTTGCCGGGACCACTAGTTGCACATAGTGCTACACATGCTTAAAATGCGTTGAACAACTAAGATACAAGATGATAGCAGGGAAGCAGTCTTTTAAAATTGCATTGGATTAGTGAAAGTTAGTGGAAAATCTATTAAAAAACACCGAAATTGTAAGGTATACTTAAGTTGACAAATTTCTTATTTAGCGACTAGTGGTCTCAGATGGAAGAACCTTGTTTACTTACATCAACATTACCCACGGAATTGTATATGTACTTGTGGAGACAAAACATGCAGGAAAAAATTCAATTCTGTTGATTTGTTTTCGAAACGTGACATAAAGTAATGAATTAGTTTTCTTCTAAGAAGCGCTTATTCTCTTTCGAACTGTCAATGAAAAGCACGCTCAAAAGATTCATGTCAAATACACTCCCGTGCATAAGTTTGGGTTCACTCCCTAAAAAACATGCAAAAGTGTTCAGTCCATATCTCTGTGATTACACGTCCAATTCAAACTCTTTAAGCCGCATTCTAAAGGCAAAGAGTTATTCTTACTTCGTATGTATTTTTCCAAAAATATTCTTTGAACTTTGTATACTGAATATGTACTTAAAATTGTGACATTTTTCAAAAAACACACTGAAAAAACATTACTAATTTCCTCAGCATTGGATTGACCAAAATTTTAAAACAAGGTGTCTTTAGAATCACAATGTTATGTTCTTTGAATAGACTCTACGGAATTTTGGCGGAAAAATCTGAAAACTATTCAAAATCAATTAAACAGTCAGTCAAGTCATCGTGCAAAAGTTTGGGTTCACCTGAACTTACTTAAATCTGTGAAATCTCAAACGAATCATGTACCCGCCATTATTTGCGCTCAAAAAAGCTTTAAACTGTTAAAATCGGTTGAAAAATGACAGAGATATTGACAAAAATGATGTGCGTGTGGCTCAGATGAACCCAAACTTTTGCACGCTTTGCATCATACTGAGGGGTGAACCCAAACTTTTGCACGATGACTTGACTGACTGTTTCATTGATTTTGAATACTTTCCAGATTTTTCCGCCAAAATTTCGTGGTGTCTCATCAAAGAATATAAGATTACGATTCTAATGACACTTTGATTTAAAATTTTGGTCGACCCAATGCTGAGGAAATAAGATATGATTTTTCAGTGTGTTTTTTGAAAAATGTTACAACTTTAAGTGAAAATTTAGTATACAAAATTAAAAAAATGTTTTTGGAAAAATACATACAAAGCAAGAATAACTCTTTGCCTTTCGAATGCGGTTTAAAGAGTTTGAATTGGACTTGTAATCACGGAGATATGGACAGAACACTTTTGTATGTTTTTGAGGGGGTGAACCCAAACTTTTGCACGGGAGTGTATATTGTACACTTACAAAAAATCTTACACACGGAAATAAATACATGAAATTATAATGTTTTATCTTCACATACATATATTCTTAACATATCAATTCTAGCTACCAAAGTTCTGGAGAAATTTTTCAATGGTGACATAATTGAAAGGCACAATTTGCAAAATATCCTCAGATTTACTAACAAATAGTCATTTTTAACAATATTGTTATTATTTAAATAATTTTCGGTTCTAATTCCTGGGAAGAATTTGACTCGGAGTACTTGAAAAAAGACTTAAAAAAATGTTATCTATTATATCGTCAATCAATTGTAGACTGCACGTTTGCTTATTCTTTGTTGTATTAGAACTAAGCCAACATGTCGTCTATCATTAGTGGAATTGCAAGATGAATATTGGGAAGTATTGTTGATAAAATCGTAAAACATTTCTAAGCAATGTTTGCATACACTATTGGATTGCTTCATGAGAAACAATGTTTGTGTCTCAGAACTTTTAGTGAAGTTATTAAATAAATTCCTTATGGAATTTTTGAAAACATCTCATACCATTTTTTGGAAAAACTGGGGGACTGACCTGGTGTAAGGGTTAGAACACACGCCTCTCACGCCGAGGACCTGGGATCGAATCCCATCCCCGAGATAGTCACTAAAAATTTCAGTAGTGACGACTTCCTTCGGAAGGGAAGTAAAGCCGTTGGTCCCGGAAAGATAGAAAAAAAAAAACATTTTTTTTGGAAAAACTCTCATTATTCCCTAAAAACATAAAGAAAAATCAATAGGAACTCTTGGAAAAAGGATTGAAATCTGAAGAAAAAAACCTTTGGAGGAATATCTATAGGACCCCTTGAAAGATTTCGTGATGAATCCATAGTCCATCCTTCCTAAATGGATTTTTTTTCAAGTTACTTATAGTTTTGCTGACAAGATTCTTGGCAAAATTCTCGAAAATACTGGAGATTTCATAATACTAATATAATTTAACAGATTCCTTGCAAGGTCAGTTGTAAATTCTCAACGAAATAATTCCTATATGGTTTCACGTACAATCTTCGAGAAAAGCCTTATTTTTGTTTCGATGTCAATGAATCTCAATGAACATCAAAATTATCATCATCTCTATAACAATTAAAGCTCCTTTGAATGATAGTTTTCGTATCTATAGGCGTACTCAGAGATCTTTCTGAGATTTATAAATAAAGTACGAACTCAAGTAGATTCAAACAAACATATTCCATCAAATTTGCATCCCAACGGATTTCTGAAGAAATCTAATTAAAAAAAAACTCAGTAGAACCTGACTATATGAGCCTGTATGTATTATTTTAGTTTGCAAGGGTATGAAATGCCTGTAGATCTAATGCTCTGTGCTCTTATAGTTATATAAGTTTGTATAGGTATAATCCTTGTTCCTAATCCTCCTAAAGATCACTGGAAAGGCTTGGTGATCTGAAGGCTTGTACCCACAGAAGTTCTTACATAATCTTAACCGGTCGTTGAACTCAAAACTTGACATTTGATCTTGAGTTTATTTGTGTATGAATGTTGTTTATAAGCTTTAACGAGATCACTAGTTGCGCTCGTAGGTCTGAAGACCTGTACTTAAAAGAGGTTTTGGATAACCTTAAACAGTCGTTGAACTCAAAACTTGCTACAGCCTAATTATAAGATTATGGATATTATTCAACTTTTCAAGATTCTGAAAGGTTACTTGTTACGCTAGTAAATCTGATGACCTGTACTCCAAGTAGTTCTTTGGTAACCTTAAATAGTCGTTTAACTTACATCCTGGTATTTAATGAGCCTGCATAGGTTTGTTCCTAATCGTTCGGAAGATCACTTTACGCTGTGGTCATGTCCAAATTGCATTTTCTCTGTCGCTTCCCTAGTAACACACATGTTATGATTGAAGCAAAATAACTCTTATACGACCAGATCTGGTCAAATAAGTGTTATTCTGCCTCAATTATAACATGTGTGCTACTCGGGTTGTATTTTTGTGTGGTGTCAAGTTGTATTTGTGTTTACAATTTTTCTAGAAACCAGAACTAATAAGAAGTTGAATGTCACTTCGAATCGTTAAAGACTTAGAGTTGAAATGCCATTACGATTCGTTTAAAATCTTCAGAAATATGACCATTTCCGTAAAACTGGTTCCGGAAAACATGGTCAGTCATGTTTATATTTCCAATACTGTAAATATAATCCGGAGCTACATATATCAAAAAGGGCCCCAAACTTCAAAATGATGCTTCCAGAAGGACGAATCTTAATCCGTCCGCCGGCATTCAACTTCATATTAGTTCTAGTTTCTAGGAAAATTGTAAACATACAAGTACACAGCGAACAAAATTACAAGCGATAGATTTGGATATGACCTCGGTAAATTCGCAACATCTCCGGTGTCCGGTGACCAATATACATGACAAATCAAAATCCTGAAACCAGACCGTTGACTACTTCCCAGGACGTCCCTGGATCTTAATCTATATAAATAAAAATGGAGTGGTGTTTGTATGTCACGAAATGGCTTGAGAACGGGTCAACGGATTGACGCAAGTTTTTCACTGTTGCATTCCACAAGGCATGCGACGTGTTCGTGCGAGGAAAAAGTTCGGGAAAGTCTCCAGAATAATCGGGAAAACGGGAGAAGGCTATGGTTTCATTTTGTATGGGGGATTTCTTGACGTTTTCCAACAGCCTACTTGATGGCAAGACGAAGTTTGCCGGGACCACTAGTGATTAATACAAATTTAAATGATTGTCACTGAAAATAAATATTGAAATCCGTTAAGCATTTGCTGAGCCGTGAGGATTTTAGCATTTTTGCTTTCACTCAGGCCTATACGGGTTAATAAATATTCACTAGTTACGCTTTTAGATCTAAAGGCCTGATTTCCACAGAGTTCTTGACTGATCTAGAATACCATTGAAAATAAGGATATAGCTGACTAGCTTTGCACATACTTTTTCAATAAGTTTTGCTTGTAGTCTATTTGATATGAATTTGAAAAAATCATTTAATCTAAATTTCGTGCGTTAGAATTTCGTTAACGTAAAATAAATTGAATTTGCGTAACAATTCTATTAACGTATCCCAACCCAATACGTAAAAAGAAGTCTCGGTGTATTCATTGCCAGTGTTGTGCTGATTGGTCACGTACTTCTCAGAATCGTACGGTCCAATGAACTCCCATCAAACCATTGTTGCCCCAAGCAGATGTCCCAAAGACCCACAATCGACACCAATTTCTCCATTTGACCCACAAACCTGTGCCAAAGACATTATCACTCGCTAAATGTCGCACAGTGGGGCACCTCCACCCTTTCCTAAGCCCCCACCGTCAAAACGTAATTACATAATGCCATCGCTTGAATGCCGCATCCAATTAAACAGTCCGATCCGAGGCAGCTCCCTAACCGCGGTGACCGTTTATACCATGTTGGGCTCGTAAAATTCAATTCAACGACCACACACACACAAACCGCCCGACCCCAACAGAACCCGATGGGGGAGCACCGTATTTGAAGGTGCCCTGCCCGGTATGGTAAATGTTTGCATTTGACGAATCCCGGGGCTCTTCTAAGAGACCCCCAGCTGATCGCGATGACAGGCAAAGAGCACCAGTAGTGTGACCAGACGAGATCACCAATACCTGTGGACAAACAAACAATTACGATCGCGTGCTCGCTCACGAAGCTGATCGGTGCTGAGGTGCTGGAGTGAGGCGGGGGAATTGTCGCCTTTTATGGTTGAAAAGCATACCTGCTGCTCCAGTGCAGCACACTGCCGCCATTCATTCACATACTGCGCCTGACTTGGTTTGCATAACCTCGAATGCCGAAGCTGAGGCGGCTGATGACGACCACGACGACGACGACGACAAAGGGGATGCTGTCGTGAATACGACGCAAAGAGGATTATGGTCTGGGGCTTGCAAAGTCGTCATAAGATGGATTTGGTGGTCGTGATTTCGTCACTTGCGGTATGAAAATAGGATCTTTTGGAAGAGAATCCGCTTCCAAAGGAACAGTTGATTCGTTTATTGCTACTAATGACATGGAAACTGAAAAATTTTACTTTAACCCATATCCGCCCAGCGTCCTATAAATAGGACAGTACTTGTAGTGCAAATATCTTGAAAATAAAGAAGTTTAGGAGAAAACTGTATTTTGCAAAGTTAGTTGTTCACAGGACTGCTGACTTCCACTTGGTAACTATTTTAATTCAGAATTAACTCACCAGGTGGCGCACAGACGCCAACAAATGTCGCATTTATAAGCAACATATGAAACAACTTTCCAGAGTACAAATATTTGCTTCGTTTATATCTCAGTCCAGCGGTGAGATACAAAAATGGTGTCTTCGACAAAGTTGAACAACTAAATAATACCTATTCGCATAGAACCTTATAAATTCGGAAAACACTCCCAAGATGACACTAGGCCAAAACTTTATTTGCTTATATCTTAGTTCAGTTATGAGATACAAAATTGGTGTCTTCGATAAAGTTGATCAACTAAATGAGACATATTCGCTCAAAACCTTTTAGGTTCGTAATACACTCAAAAGATGACGCTAGCGATCGAACGGCTCCATCCCATTACCCCGAACGCCATTACCCCGAACGCCACTACCCCGAACGCCACTACCCCGAATGGGTCACTACCCCGAAAGCCATTACCCCGAATGGGTCATTACCCCGAACGCCACTACCCCGAATGAGCCATTACCCCGAATAGTATAAGATTCAATGCAGTATCTTGTTTTGCGGGCAAAATGCGTCTCTAATGAAAACTGGTAATTAATGGCGCGTAAAATTCGTCTGTAAAATGTTCATCATATATTTTCCCTTCTTTCATATGACAGCTATTTTTTCGAAACATCTTGTTGGCAACTATCTTCTGCATTCTTCCTTAGATAGTGACTGTTTATCAGCTCAGTGGGTACTTTCGCAGTTCAGGGGTTCATTCACAAATTTCATAACGCCAAAAATAGCCATTTTCGACACCTAACCTCCCCGTCGTACCATTTTTTGTATGGAAATTCTACATATTTTGAATGGGCTGTAACATTTTGAGGACAACCACCTACAACATTTTTTACCCCCTTCAGCGTTACAAAAATTTAGGAATGGGCTTTTAATAAAATAAGCCTTTTGTTGACTGTGAGTTTTCCTTGTCAATTTACCATTCTTGTACATGTGCCTCTATGCCCAGGAACATCAAGGAAATGTTCAATGCATAAGATCCGCCACCGGAGGAATTCAAACTCATAACCCTCAATATGGTCTTGCTGAACAGCTGCGTGATCACCGGTATTTGGACTTCTTTGTGGTGTTCACATTTCAATTTAGTTTTTAAGCAAACATTTTCCATTCTTATGAATATAGGTTGTGTCATAGTATCACGTTGCTACAGTGATCATTCACGTCATAGCTGCAAACATTTCACCAAAAATTTGCCCTTCTTTCTTAAATAGGCTGTTCTTTTGATTAAAACAGGCAGGTCTCTTATGGATTTGCTCATCACTTTTCTGCCATCATCATTTCTTCATTGTCTTGAATAAAAAAAATTCTTTCGTGGTTATCTCACCGAAATTCATATTAATGATACCATAAACCAACGAGTTTTTACTGTAGCGGTAATCAGAGGCCGCCGTTTTTCTAACATGTACAAGTGTACAAGTGCTATAACGGAATGGTTGTCTATCAGGTTGGTCTTTGAGCGGGTTCCATAGAACAACATTTGCAGTGACAATCTCAAGGTGACCTTCCATTACCGTCGTTTACGAAACAAAATCTTTAAGAAGATCTTAAAGCTAGTTGCCCGACACCAACAAAAGTGAGTAAAGGAAGTGGGTATACCGACATCCAATAAGAGACTTTACTACATCCTAGTTTTGTGCATATCATAGCTATCCTTTCCAAAATAAATTCACCCTTCTTTTTGAAATAGGCTGTTCTTCAGAGCATTGCAATGTGGCTGTGTGAATCTCACCAATATTAGAGGGCAAATCCAAAAAATATGAAGTATGTAAAACTTATTTGCTGAAAAACTAGCTGCTTTTTTATCTTCTAAAATTTGAAAAACACATTGTTGAGCCAAACTTGTTAAATACTCATAAGGAATCGTACAATTATCTCCCAACTCTCTAACTAGAATAAGTCTCAAAGTGTTATGCATTCGGGGTAATGGCGTTCGGGGTAGTGACCCATTCGGGGTAGTGGCGTTCGGGGTAATGACCCATTCGGGGTAATGGCTTTCGGGGTAATGGCGTTCGGGGTAGTGTCATAGAATCGATCGAACATTTTGATTGTTTATATCTCAGTGCAGTGATGAGATACAACATTGGTGTCTTCGACAAATGTGTTCAACTGAATGAGATCTATTCGCCCGAAAACTTATTAGTTCGGAAAACATTCACTAGATTGCGCTAGTGGGCAAATATTGTATATGCTTGCATCTAAGTTCTGTTATGAGATACAAAATTGTTGTCTTCGACAATGTTGAACAACTAAATGATACTTAGTCACATAAAACCTTATAACACTCACAAGATGGCGCTAGTGGGCAAAGATTTTATATGCCAAGTGATTAGATACAAAGTTTGTGTCATGGACAATGTTGAACAACTAAATGAATCCTATTCGCCTAAAACCATATTAGTTCGGAAAAAACTCACAAGGTGGCGCTAGTGGTCAAAAATTTTATTTTTTTTTTATATCAGTTCAGCGATGAGACTGAAAAAAATCGAACTCTCGAAATTGGTATCTTCGACAAAAGTGTTCAACTAAATGGGATCTATTCGCCCTGAAACATAGTAGTTTGGAAAATTCTCCCAAGGTGGCGTTAGTAGACAAACATATTACCGTTTTGATTCATTTTACGGACAGCTTCAAATTCCGGACACTCTCATTTGTATGGGAAACATTTCACACGAAATGTTTCAATTTTCGTTGTCCAAAAGTTCTCATTTTCGAGGCTCGTTTTATTAGGTTTTTACCATAAATATCATTGCAAATTTATAATGCCCAACTACCTTAGACGTATCTTAAGTGGTTGGACGATTTCAATTGATGATTTGACTGTTCCATTAATGATTATCATGAGCTGTCCGTAATTCGAATCAAAGCGTCCGGAATATGAGGCAAAAGTGAGGGAGCGTCCGGAATAAGAATCATGAAAAGGCCACACGTTTTGACTTATTTAAAATTATTCAAGTTGCGGACGCGTATTCTTTACCCACCATCCGAAAGTTAAAGGCTTCCGACGCTCGATAACGCTAAAAAATCATAAAGAATGATTTATTTTGTATGGTCCAAGCTGGGTTATACTTCACTGAGGCCTTAAGTGTCCGTAATATGAATCAAAACGGTATTTGCTTTTATCTCAATCTAGAGATTGGATACGAAGTTAGTGTTTTTGACAAAGTTGGAGAACTGAATGAGACCTATTTGCCTGGAAACTTATTACTTCGGAAATCACCTAAATGGCACTACTGGGCACACATTTTATTCGCTTATATATCAGTCCACTGATTAAATCCAAAGAAAACTATTCGCCTAAAACCTTCTTAGTTATTCTTTATTTGTTTATTAACACGGAAGTCATTCTCATAATTGAAGTCCAGTGATAAAAAATTTGGTACCTTCGAAAACGATGATCAACTAAAGGAGATATTTTCGCAAAAAACATATTAGCTGGGAATTGTTATTATGTGCGAAACATCAAGGAAACAACCAATAAGAAATTGGTATGCCTAGATCAAAACAATGGATACTTACTATCGATTCGAGCAACAATCGCTTATTTCGGATACAATGCTCCTTACATTTTTAGATGAACCATGACACCATTTAGATCTTTTGATCTTTTGAAGGGAGTGAAGAACGAAAAAAACGACAAATTGACTTATCCATCCATGAACTGAACTCCAAGGGTGAAGGGCGGCTGTCAAATGAGAGTAAAATTGAATAGCCGCCAACCTAAGTCCAGAACCGTAATCAGGGGGCAAATTGATCGCTGGGGTAAATTTGATCAGGTCGGTACCAAATAGCATTTCCTTTCAAGGATGCTTAATACATCGCTGCCTTCACATACATTCCATATTTTCTAGTTTATAGATGTCTAATGTTGATTTTAAAGTATATCATTTCTATTAAGTTCAGTTTTGTATAGAAATATTCACAGTTTTTGAAGGTGTTAGCAATGCTGTTGGAAATTTCGGTACAGCCTGCATGTAAACTTTGAGTGTTAAACATGTTGTGTATGCTTCAGTTTGAACTGCTGAACTCATATTTGAAATCGCACAGCATTACATGAATAGTTTTTTGCTCATAAAACCGTTTATTGTTGAATAACACAGCGTAACAAAATAGTTATTTATGCAACAAGTTGCAAAATGATGATTTTTTCAGCACGAGTTTTTTTTTTTTTTTTTTGTGTGGTATTCAGTTGGAGCTGCCTGACAGCTTAACTTGTCAAGGCTGAACCCTCGGTCTGGCTTTTGCCAAGTTTCCCCTCTACCAGGACCAATACTCAGACGGACTAGGCAATGGCGCCCACATGAACACTGTTTTTTTATTAGTATTGTGACGTGGTAGTTTTTGAAAAGTGCCCATATTCCCTTGCTTCTAAGAAAAGGAAGCATTGTGAAAATCAGCAGCTCCATCAGAATTTGTTTGAAATAGTTGTGTAGTAGTGTCATTACTAATACTGTCTAGTCGAAATGGTTTTGAATAATTTGTCATTCAAGTGCTATTCTGATTACTCCTGTCTTTTACGTAAGATTAGAGTCTTAAATGTCAATTGTCGTCAAGTTTTAACAAAATTAGGCTGTTTAGTAGTAGTTCTAGTTAATTTTATTTTTTGTTGTTAAAAGTGTATATTGGTCATTACGTTCATATATCCTTAAA
The DNA here is from genome assembly GCF_002204515.2 of Aedes aegypti. Taxonomy (NCBI): domain Eukaryota; kingdom Metazoa; phylum Arthropoda; class Insecta; order Diptera; family Culicidae; genus Aedes; species Aedes aegypti. Next base: position 331,788,426 of record NC_035109.1, read on the forward strand.
GAAAAAAGTCGCTTTCCTTGTCTGTTCAACAATTTTTCGAAACTAGCAAGTGAACCCTAATGATCGATCTCAGCGTTTTACTTTCCATAGTCATTTTTATAGTGAATATTGAAGAGTAAAGTTACCTTAGGCTTCTATTACAGTCTCCTACATGATTCACTTTTCGGTGGCAAATGCAATGCTTCACAACGCCTACTTTCTACTTGTAAATTTTGCGAAAATGAAGCTGGAATTAGATTATTTATACCGCTGTTACAAAAGAGGTATTTCTTATTATGGCAATGTAAAAACCATATTAAAATAAGATTGTCGCCACTTATTTCTACTCAGTGAATCTACTAGTCATTTTCCTATGAGTTCCTATGTATTCCCTACGTCGTATATGATAAAGATGTATCTAACTAGCTAATAGTAAGAGTGGCTACGGATCATTCTGGTTAGCAAAAGGCAAACTGAACGTCACCAATAGTATTAATGTCCACTTCGAATAGATTAATTATTTGAAATGGGCATCAATTCTATCAATGACGCAGAATGTCCGTTGGATCACATCCGAGATATTATTGCGTCTATGCCATATGAATTATGACGCGGCTTTAAGCAAAAAGTGCCAAAATGTGATACCACCACTACAGGTTACGCCTTTGGTTTCCATCATATGGGCTAATGGATTATGCCCTCCCATCGCGGCAAGGTCGCATAACCAAGGGGAGGGGATGATTTTTTCAGCACGAGTTGTACATTTATCCAACGAGGCTCGCCGCATGTAATAGTTGGAGTCCAATATTTGACTGTTATTGGACTGAAGGACTAACTTTTGATCAGCACTAACGAAATTGTGATATTGCCAAATATATATTTCGATCACTGTCAGATCCGAGTCACATTGTATACTAATAACTTGACCCAGAAACAATATTTTGTTAGTTATGTTTCCATTATCAGCTGGCAAGTTTTATATAATCTTTTTGAAGACTATTCTGAAATATCTGTAGGTTTTTTTTCCAAATCAAAATATTTGATGTAAAATTTTATTTTGTTTTGGTATAAATGGTTTAAGTGTGCATAATTTTACATGTACATGTATGGAAATGTATGTATGTCTGTATCTTACTTACGTGGTAGAGCAGAAAATTGAATTGAAGTCACTAAATGATTTAGTTCTAGCATGCACCTTTCGCCTCTGAAATTTTTATTCTTAATGTTGCAATGTCTTTATCAGGGTACGTCCATAAATTACGTCACGCAAAGTTTTCATCGTCCTCAATTTTCCTCTGTCTCACACTTTTTGTATGGATTCCAATATTTATATTGGTAGTCACGTTTCATTGTAACCCCCTCCTTTCTCTTCTGTACGTGACGTAATTTATGAATTACCCCTCACCAGCAGTTTGTTTACAACTTGTTTACATTGTAATGGGTCGAACTGCATGAAAATATATTTGATTAATCTCGAAAATAAACTTATAGAACAACTAGAACTAGAACCAGGGACCCAGATAGCCGTAGCGGTAAACGCGCAGCTATTCAGCAAGACCAAGCTGAGGGTCGTGGGTTCGAATCCCACCGGTCGAGGATCTTTTCGGGTTGGAAATTTTCTCGACTTCCCAGGGCATAGAGTATCTTCGTACCTGCCACACGATATACGTATGCAAAAATGGTCATGGCATAGTAAGCTCTCAGTTAATAACTGTGGAAGTGCTCATAAGAACACTAAGCTGAGAAGCAGGCTCTGTCCCAGTGGGGACGTAACGCCAGGAAGAAGAAGAAGAAGAACAACTAGATATGGACGACACACTTTCAAGAATTTTTTTGGATCCCCTCCATAGACTTCGATTTTTTTGGTAAAATAAGGTTTAATTAATGGGAATACGACTATGAATAACAAAAACGGAGCTGAATTCCAATTGTGAGATACCTTGGGCGTTAACGGGTTATTGTAAGCAGGATGGGCCATGTTCAAATACCTTTCAAAATTCGGTTCAAATATCTTTAAAGATTCTATTCGAATATCTCCAGAGATTCTGTTTAAATCTCCTGAAAGATTCAGTTAAAATATTTTTGAAGATTCTACTGGAATATATATAGAGATTCTATTGGAATCTTTTCAGAGATTCTGTTGGAATCTCTTTAGAGATCCTGTAGAACAAAATTGAAAGGAAATTGTGCGCAGAATCTACTCCTAATCTATCAATAACTCTGCTAAATACATTACTATTCGTTAAATCATGGTTGCAGAATCCGATGCCGTTTACAAAAATATCATTTCGGCTGAAGAAAGATTTTTTTTTTGATGATTGATTTTGCCTTATAAAAGAAACGATGCATTTAGTATGGAGACTGCAAGTATGCAGGAAAAGTTATAACCGAAATGAAAATTGAAGTCCCATGTTGATTGCTTAAAGGATTAGGTCACTAATAAGCTAGATCAATCATAGTTTAAATTTTTGTGAACATCAGGACAACTAGTGTTTTATATAACTTTGGCTAACTGTAGCCAAAGATTGTGACGTGCTGGAACTGTATATTTTCTGTTTTGATTCGTTCTGCGTATCATCAAAAATTATAAAAACAAAACATCAACTATTCTAGGATTCAATGTTCTATATTTCACAATCGGAGACGCATGCATCATATTTATTTTGTGTTTAACGTTCTACACTAGCAACGGTTTCTATAGGCTTTACCGTACATAATCTTGTTTCGTGCAATCTGGTCACCAGATAGTGATTGTGTAAAATGGAATTTTAAAGGAAAATTTGTTCTAAGCGTAACGTCAGTGGTTTTAACATTCAAGAATATTACACTTGTTAGGCAATGATGAAATTACACCTAGCTGACTTTGAATCCGTCTCACCAGGTCAGTGCAATTTCAACGAAACCTGATGATTATGATCAAGAAGAAGATAATGATGATGGCACCAATTGAACTCACTTAGCCCATGGTGGTATGGTGGCGCTATGTCAGGGCGCTGTGGGCCACCGCGCTACGTGCCATTTAGTGCCTAGTGGCAGTTTGACCGATGAACATCCATATGATGTACGGCACTGGTTGGGCCCATCGCACAGTGATGGGCCCAACCTGTGCGAAAGATGTGTAACGCTTAGTCTCCAGCGCGGAGGGTAGCAATTTTTGCAACGATCGCTTGATTGAACGATTACCCACCAATGTTTCGGACCGCACATTAAAGCATCCTCCCTGGGCCGGGGAGAAGCCCAAGGCCCTTGCCTAGCCTCCAATGGGCAGCGCGCCTAGCAAGGTGCCAAAATATGAATTGATTGATAGGTTCGAATTACGCATTTGTTGAAGGGATGATCCAATAGACTTTGAGGTTAATTTTGGTTTTGGAATTTGGAAACACGATTCGCGGTTGCAAATTCGGTTGTAGGTAATGGAACGGGTCAAAGTGATTAGTTGTTTCATAATGTATGGACCTTGACTCGGTAAGCGCATTACAAATTTTTGATGATGAGTTGAAAACGAAAGCGTCTCTACTTCAATGGGCGAAAGTCCGACAGGAAATTTTAGCTGATGCAACTTTAGGTGACATTAGGAAGCATAACGATGTCAACGACCATCACCGATTGCGGTTCGTGAAGTGTACGCTTGAATAGACCTCTAAATAATAATTTTGAGAAACGTAATGCGGTATTATGGTTCCACGCATAGGCATAAATCAACGGCTGGAGTGGGCCATTAAGTCGCGAAATGAATGAAAGCGGAAAATTATGGACTATGGCAGCATAAACGAGAGATTATGTGTGATGCCAATTTTACAACGCAATTTTAAAACGTTTATTGTTTCATTGGGTGTATATCATTCCATTATTTAATGGAAATTTAGCGTAACCTATCATATATCTATTGGGTGTCCCAGAAAAATTCATTGTTTAAAAAGCATGATGCTCAATTGTAACATAATAGATATGTTCATATAAATCATCTCCATAGAAAACTTTCTGCAGAATTATATGGAAGCTCCACCTGATAGATTTTTACTATTCAACTCGTAATTAAAATAAAATGCTTTATAAACGATTCTATGACTCTACCCCGAACGCCATTACCTCGAAAGCCATTACCCCGAATGGGTCATTACCCCGAACGCCACTACCCCGAATGGGTCACTACCCCGAACGCCATTACCCCGAATGGATAACATTTTGAGACATATTCTAGTTAGAGAGTGGGGAGATAATTGTACGATTCCTTTTGAGTATTTCACGAGTTTGGGTCAAAAATGTATTTTTCAAATATTAGAAGATAAAAAAGCAGCTAGTTGTTCAGCAAATAATTTTTACACACTAAGTTTTGTCCTCTAATTTTGGAAAGATTCACACAGCCACATTGCAATGCTCTGAAGAACAGCCTATTTCGAATAGAAGGGTGAATTTATTATGAGAAGGATAGCTATAATATGCATAAAATTAGGATGTAGTAAAGTCTCTTATTGGGCGTCGGTAGCCACTTCCTTTACTCATTTTTATAGGTGTCGGGCATTAAGATTAAGATCTTCTTAAAGATTTTGTTTCATAAACGATGGTAATGGAAGTTCACCCTGAGATAGTAGCTGCAAGTGTTGTTCTATGGAACCCGCTTAAAAACCAACCTAATAAAAGACCGTTCCGCTATCGCACTTGTACACTTGTACATGTTAGAAAAATCGGCGGCCTCTGATTGACGCTACGGTAAGAACTTTTGTTGATTTGTGAGATCATTAATTTGAATTTCTGTGAGATAACCAGAAAAAAAATATTTTTTTTATTCAAGATAATGAAGAAATGATGATGGCAGAAAAGTGGTGAGTAAATCCATAAGAGACCTGTCTGTTTTAATACAAGAAGATAAAAGAAAGGGAAAAATTCCGATTAGAATTATAGCAGGAATCACTTTAGTGAATGCCTTCAAGATATATTCGTTAATAAAAAGCTATTCTATGTGGAAATATTAGTGACTAGCTTATCCAACAAAATCGTGAAAGAACAGCCTATTTAAAAAAGAAGGGCAAATTTCTGGTGAAATGTTTGCAGCTATGACGTGAATGATGACTGTAACAACGTGATGCTATGACACAACCTATATGCATAAGAAAGAAAATTATTTGTTTAAAAACAAAATTGAAATATGAACACCACCAAATACCGGTGATTACGCATCTGTCAAGCAACACCATATTGAGGGTTATGGATTCGAATTCCTTTCAGTCAATAAAAGGCTTATTTTATTAAAGCCCATTCACAAACTCGTAACGCTGAAGGGAGCAAAAAAGTTTGTGGGTGGTTGTCCTCAAAATGTTACAGCCCATTCACAATATGTAGAATTTACATACAAAAAAAAAGTACGAGGGGGTGGGTAGGTGTTAAAAATGGCAATTTTTGGCGAAATGAAATTTGTGAATGAACCCTTGAATTGCGAAGGTGCCCACCGAGCTGATAAACAGGCACTGTCTCAGAAAGAATGAGAAGAATATAGTTGCCATCAAGATATTTCGAAAGAATAGCTGGCATGTAAAAGAAGGGAAAATATATGATGAACATTTTACCGACGAATTTTACGTGCCATTAATTCCCATCCTTCATTACAGACGCATATTTGCACGCAAAACAAGATACTGTACTGTATCTCATACTATTCGGGGTAATGGCTCATTCGGGGTAGTGGCGTTCGGGGTAATGACCCATTCGGGGTAATGGCTTTCGGAGTAGTGACCCATTCGGGGTAGTGGCGTTCGGGGTAGTGGCGTTCGGGGTAATGGGATGGAGCCTTATAAACACAAGTTTTATAGGAAAATGTAATTTTTGGCGAAAAAACTTAAATAATCCAAAGAAATTCGATTTTCTCTTTAAAAAATCATGTTTTTGGGTAGTTTTTGTTACAAAAATAATCCAATCCATTTTATTTTAGGAAAATGTGTTGTATGAACAGTATGGAAACAACTATTTTTGCTTCAAAAATATGTACGTACAAATATTTGAAATAGGTTGAGTATTTATGAAGTTTTGGTCAAACAAATATGAATTTTCAAGTAAAATGAAGAAAAATTTCGAGAAAACTACTTTTAACAAAGACTTGTTTCGATTTAAGACAAATTTGATAATCTACAAAGTTTTCATAAATTAAATTTTGAAATTAATGATGCTAAAAGTTTCAAAATTGGTTAGTAATAACCGAAGTTATGGTGACTTCACTGAAGGCCATTTTTTATAACTTGAAAATTCACCTTCAAGACCCCTAAATCTTAATATTTTTGGCTCAAACTTTGAGGTTTCTCTTCTAATATGATTCGAATTCATAAAAGTACAAGAATTTTCGGTTTTGAGAGCTTAAATCTTAATATTTTTGGCTTAAACTTTGAGATTTCTCTCCTAGTATAATTTGAATTCATAAGAGTACACGAATTTTTGGTTTTGAGAACTTTTGGAAAATAAGCCGCACCCTAGTGTCTATGCGCAAAAAATCGCTAAAAGGTAACGCGAAATGGAAAATTCTACAGGCCATTTTTACATTTTTTTTACGTTCATATTATTCTCAGTGTATGAGAAAATCAGAATAGGCCCTTTGCAAATCAATGCACTTATGACTTGACACAAAAACATCAACCTCTGATTGCCTGTATAACAACTGGAGTGTTGCCAAAATAGTTAAGCTATTGAAAGGCGTATATTTTATATGTTTCTCAGTATATTGAAGTTAATGCGCTACAATCTTTAGATAAGGAAAGTATTGAAAGGCTCAATTATTACCGATGCATGCGTTGTTGCCTGATTCCAATGAATTAATTAGTTGTGTTCGATTTTTCAATGAATGAATAAAAAATACACCGCAATTGAATATGGTTTTCTGGCAACCTATTACCGTAATAAAAAGTGATTGCCGAGGAAGCAAAGTGCATTAATTTTAAATTGGAGCGGAGAATTGGACCTTTCAAAGTGGTGAGTTTTTCTTAAGCTGTTCTTGTGTTGTTTTATTCGGCAGCTCACGAATGACGATAATTTCGTAAGCATTTATTTCATTCAATGATAAATCCCATGTTATATAATATTTTTGTGGCTTCTTAGCCGTGCGGTTAGTGTCACCGAGGCATTTAGCCGCATCGTGCTAAGGAGCATGGGTTCGATTCCCGCCTCAGGCCGAAAACTTTTCGAGAGGAATGTTTTCTGACTGTGCCACTGGGCGTTGCATGCTAGTCCGTTGTCTAGTGTGGTGCTTCCTTCAAAGGGCAAATAGCCCACTGGAAGCATTAACGTGTAGTGTCTTTTTTTTTAAGATGAGATTTACATGGAAGATTATAGTTCAAGGAATATATTGAGTACATTGAAGGTAACTCTTGTTCCGTAGATAAATTTTAACAAGGACGATAGTTAGTGCTGCCGAAAATACCCTCAGGATGCCGAAGCCATCATTTACCCTACTTACCGTAACAACTCAAAAGTCTGATTGATACTTGAAACACTTTGATTTTCCTCGCTCCGTGCTCCTGAGAGCAATAGCTTACTTATAGGGCGCAGAGCTGTTATTGTTCTTCAGTTTTTCTTGGCCGTATTGTCTTAAACTTTGCAATAAGAAGCGCCGCATCGTCGCATATTGTGGCAAAATATGAGCTCAGTGGCTTTCAAAAAAAAAAACACTGCCGAAGTGAATCAAAGTGCCAAGAATAGGATCCGGCACCCTATTCCTCAATTTGTGTTAAAAGTTTTTATGTTTGGAATTTATATTGTTTGGATATTCATTCGCTTGCTTCATCCACGTATTCTACAATTTTAAAACACTCAAAAAGTGAACACACTGTCGCAAATGTTGCAAAACATTTTTATGCGTTAGAAAAACCATATACCGTTTTGACTCGAAATTCAGACACCTAAGCAGAAAGGTAACATGAATGTGAGATTTTACTAACAAATTTATGGATGAAGGTAAAATAATTTCATGAAGCTTTAAGTTTGACGTGTCTCATTGACGATTTTTCACATAAAATATCAATTTATGCCATGAAAAACGTGTAAATAAGTAAAAATAATCCATGTCTCTTGCTTCGAAATCCGGACACTAATTTAAGATTACTTCAAATTCCGGACACATTTGCTTCGAATTTCCGGACACTTCAGTATTTATGAATTTACCTTTATTTTATACATAAACATGCCCAAAACTAAGTTAACTTCAAAAACTATTATATTCTTTCCGTTAAGAACTATACAAATGATTCAAATTGACAATGCTGAAGGAACGAGCGACAACAATTTTACTCACCCGCTTATCAAACACTTCTTCAGATTACAGGTGAGTAGTATTTAAATCATTCTCGCTCCCAATTGTTCTATTCAACGCTGGAAATGATTAAATAGTTTGACCCGAAGATGGAATCGAGGAATTGTAAATTACAAAACTACCGGGAGAGGTTAACGTCGGAACAATAATAATTTTTGCAAAGGTCCAGCTTTTGAGTCAACCAATTTGTATGCCCCAAAATCCGGACACAGAGATTTATTCAATTATAAAGATAGTTTTGCACACATTTTAGTCACTTCAATTCTTCTTGAACACAAACCAACACCAAACTATATATTGACAACATAAAAAATAGCACAGACACACTTTACTTATTGAAAACACAAATAATGCCTCAGTTGTTGTTCTTAAAGCCTGATTCGCTGCTGAAGCTAAGTATGCTGTTTCGCTCAAGAAAAGTAAAGAAATTCCTTGACTGAAAGGGTCAAGAAATTTCCTACAGAGAGCCCCCTTTAAAGTGACATTTCTTCTCAGCTGCGTACTGCGATCAGAAAAAAGTGATTTTCTTGACCATATCTTGGGAGAAATTTTCCACGCATCGAGATAGGCGATTCCTTTTCTTGTCAGTAGCTTCTCGGCCTATCTTGATGCATGGAAAATTTCTGCAAGGAATCGATCAAGAATGCGATTTTTTCTGATCGCAGTACGCAGTTGAAAAGAACTGTCAGTTCAGTTGTCAGTTGTTCAGTTGTTCAGTGTCAGAGTCGCTGTAGAAAATTCCTGTAAGAAATCGGCGAGAAATTTCTTTAGCGATTCCTTTTCAGTAGCAAATCAGGCTTAAGATAGGCCTTTGTTGCGAAGGAAATTTGCCCTGCAGGTGACACGAAGTTTAATTTTATTGATTAGATTTTTAATTTCCAGGCTACTTTGATGCTGTTAACTTCTAAATGAGCCCAATAACCTAAATTTTAATCTACGTAGAACAGTTATAATAAAACGCACATTAAATCTACTAAAATACAATAATTCCTCAAGAGTGTCCGGCAATTCGAAGCAATACGGTAGGACGCAATTTAACAGCAACAATGAATATAATAAATGCACTACAATTGACCGTTCAATTCGAATGCATACTGATGGCAACTTTTTCCGTCTGTGAGAAGCAAGGGAAGAGAGGAGAAAACTGTCAAAAAAGGTAAACAAAACACGCATGGTGTGAGAAATGCTTATAATTTTGGTCAAAGAACATATTTCCACTACAAAATTTAATCAACTTGTCTGTCTTATTAGCCACCCAATAAGACAGAAAAGTTTATTTGAGAGGGTGCTTTAGCTCAAGGAGTTCAAGTGGGTGGCGACCTTGGTGGCAACATTATGTTGTACGTACAACTTTCACTTTAAAGTGCTGTGATATTGTCGTTTGAGTAAATGAGAAAAATATTCAAGTTTTCCAATTTTTGTATTTACCAACATTTTAGCCCTGAATATGCCTTTTATGATGCATTATATACTAATAGTAATGACATACTTGTCATTCGGAAAATTTATATTTTATAGTTAATAAATGGTCGATGCAAAATCTAGTAATATTTACAAAAGGAATGTGATTTGATCTCTTAGACACGCAAAATAGTTATTTACGCAACAAGTTGCAAAAAGATGATTTTTTCAGCTCGAGTTGTACATTTATCCAACGAGACTCGTAGACTTGGATAAATACAACGAGTTCTGATAAAAAAACGAGTTTTGGAAAAAGTTTATACAACGTTTTTTGCTATTGCGAAAAATGTCGTTTTATTAAACTATTTCCAACAGCACAATCATAGTTTAAAAGCATCTACATTGCCTTCCATGCGGCTCATCAACTCAGTAGTTTTCAATCAAGTAGGCATTGACAAAGCGGTCTGATCTTATGTGTGTCAATCACAATTTTTCATGCTGCAATTGATATTATAATATATTATATTATATTGAAATAAATACCAAATACCAAACTGCCTACACGAACCGTAAAGGAACGTGAAGTTAGGTTCCGGATATTTTGTGATTTACTCTTCAGCAACATTTATGTACAGTGAGAAACCAGATCCTTAATCAGAATGGCTCACAGGGCTCACATTAGTTAAACATGAATCACCCAATGGTAGCAGAAGTAGAAGCATGGTCAGGAAACTAGTTATACAGCGCAATTCAATAAATGGCATATGAAGAGACACATATATTTAGTTGATGCAAAAACAGAACTAAAAGCAAGGGTTGTATCACTCTTGATGCATTGGATGTATCGAGCAATTTGGATGCATTAAAATGCATTTAAATGTACAATTTCAGCAAACTTACAAATCATGGTTTGCTCAAACGTTTGGGTGTTATCCTTGTCAAAGTGTCAAACTTGTAATTCCCAAAATTTGAAAGAGCTGTTTTGTTTTCCATGAGTTGATTAACAACTTCCAAATTATAGATGTTTGTGAATTGAAATCGAATACCTGTGAAATATAAATATAAATATAAATATAAATATAAATATGGTTTGAACCAAATACTTTCGAAGAGGAAGAGTGAGCATCTACTTTGAAAAATGAAATAGTTCTCCGCGTTATTCCAGATTGCGTCAATGCTTAATTTAAGAGTCACCGCCTGTTATGATCTGTAATGAGTGTATATCTTAGGTTTAAAACCGAACAAGGTATATTCTTCTCACGGGATCAAACGTAAATAATCAGCGCACGTTTCCCAATCGGGGGCTCGCGGATCTTCGACCTAGTTGAAATTGTGAGACCAGAGGCAGGTGATGAAGTGGAATTGCGCCGTTCGGATGAACAAAATATCACATCCAGCAGACCAACTGAATAAAGGAAAAAGAAAAACATTAATTTCAAGTGACCTTCGTACTTTCAACCACGTACTAGCAAAAAAAAATAATTATGGTATCAATATACATCTATTTTTTCTCGATAACATCAAGTGGATGTTTGTTCCATAGCTCGATCAGAACAGCAGATCTTGGTAGACCAGGTTTTGTCGCTGTCGTCCGAATTTAGTTAGGACAATTAATTTCAATAAGAAAGAACGAACCTTTTTCAAACATTTAAAATAAACAACTATGCGTTGCTATACGTTGGTTAGTTGGTGTTGTTCAAGTGATCCACCCCTTTACTAAAAGTCATACTTTCCAGCTCCAAAAGAAAGCACTTTTCAGCATTGTTTTTTGTTGTTGAGAAAAGTAGGCCGTTTTGTTTCTTTGCATGCATCCAAATTTACAAAATTATTAATTAAGGACAATGCTGTCCACAACTGCATATTTATCGTTTGAGCTACAAAAAAAGAATAGACGCTGGGAATAGTAGTTTTCGCAATAAAGGTGCAGAATGAATGTTTTACAGCACGAGTCGTACGTTTATCGTTATTTATAATGACGACGAGTGCTGTAAAATTCGAGTTCTGTACCGAGTTGCGTACAATATTTTTTTGCAATTTCATGAAAGGTTACTTAAGGAGTAATACCAGAACTATTTTTCATCAATTTACACATTGCCGCACGTAGCTATGTTTAAAAAATTCTGATCATAGTAGGATGTACTGAGCAATTGTCACAATTTTTCAAAACATCTTCCGGATGGAATCATTATTCAAAACAATAGGCCTTTTCATGTGACAAGCCCGTTTATGCATTTGTTTACATCGGTGAAGGACCGGTGCATACACGAAGCTGTCATTTTCATAGACGAACTGTCAAAGATCTTCTCGATCAGCTGTTTTGGAACGTCACGTGAAAAAGTCTATGAGCGATTCCGATTCTCATTGATATTGGGTTGGTTGCGGAAAAGGCTTTGGTTGGTCTCCTACCGGGGACATCTAAGGCAAGATACTAAGAAGCTTTCAAGCATTCAAATAAGTGTATCAAAAACAAGAGTGGCTTGATTAGGAGAAATTAAGGCTCTCCCAAATCAAGGCGATTTTTTACGGCGATAGCGACAAACAATCGCTGTGATTTCGCTGATGTTTCGCTGCATGCACGGTTTTATGAGCGTGCCCAAGCCACAAAGGCGTGATTTCGCTGCGATTTTCGTTCAGATAGTATCATATAAGAGTGCTTGCAGCGACACAACGGCAGAATCACGGTGATTGTTCGTCGCTGTCGCTGAAAAAAATCGCGTTGATTTGGGGGAGCCTTTACACTACAGCGTTGATGTTCCAACATTTGCGCCCAGTACCTCGCTCGTCGTCTGTTCCGAGTTCAGTGCAAATAACGACAGGAGAGGTTATTGAATTTCCAGCTGAAGATTTCAGGGCCACAGTAGGAAGACCAACTTATTGAACTCTCTTGAAGTCTCCATTTTGTCTTAATAATGATAATTACATAAATCTTAAGAGCACCTCTCCGTTTTTTCCAAGAATAATAGTTATATAAATTACATGTATCTACTTCATTACGTTACTGAAACGTTGCGTAATGAACCATTACGTAACTAAAATGCGTCGCGTAATGATTCATTACTAAAAGCCAGTACCGTAGCTAGGGGGGTGCGGTCCGCACCGGGCCCCAAGTTCATAGGGGCCCCCGAATGCTGATATGAATTTCATTTAATATTATGAATTTGATTTCGAGAAAACTAACACGTTAACAAGCAGATAAAAATTCAGTTTGAAAGTGACCATGATCGGCAATGTGTAGGGGCTCCATGATCAATGGTATAGTGATTATAGTAGCCTTAATACATATTCAAAAATTCATTCTCGATAAAATAATATGCTGGGCCCATAATCGTATCTGGAACTGATTAGGTATGCTACAGAAAATGTTATTAAACTACCCGATTTTCATTTCAGTTATATTATCCGAGACTGGTTAGATCTATTTTTAGATAATTAGTCTCTATTTTAAAGCAAGTCTCTATTTTTAACGGAAGGTCTTAAAAGTCTATTTTAACCAAAATGGTCTCTAAAGTAACTTTTTCTGAATCCAGCTTTAAGAGATTCCAGGGAGATTTTGAGGGACTATAACGCAATATTTTCACAGATTCTGCAGGAATTTATTTTCAGATTTCTCGAGGAAAAGCTTTAGGAATTCTTCTAGTGATTTCTATAAAAATCTCTTTAGGTATACTTTGGGGATCTCCTTCAGAAATTTTTATTTTGTTTTACCACCTTTTTTTTCAAAAAAAAATCAACCAGCGTTGTTTCAAGGGATAGTTAGTGGATTTTTTTTTTGTAATTTGCTCCAGGAAATCCATGAGCAGTACAACACTTTTCTAGATCATTTTGAATTCCCCAGTTGTAACTTTAGGAAATCTTCCAAAGTTTCCTACAGGAGTTCTTTGAAGAAAAAAAATCTACATTTCTTGAAGAAATTCATTTGAGGATTTTCCCAGGAAGATCAACGATTACGATGAGAAATTTCAAAAATATTTCATTATTATCATGGAAAATTCATAAATAAAACTCATATTTTAATTCATACAAAAATCCCATTTTAATATATTATCCATAAAATCGTGATAGAAAACAGATATTTGGGACAAAGTTTCATGATTGAGAAATTTTTGGTCAATAAATAGCAAATTTTGGTCCAAATAAATACGTTTTGTTGATACAATAGGCATCTTGAAATTATGCTAATCTATAATGATTGGAAGTGCTCATAAAACGTAAGCTTTGAAGCAAGCTCTTTCCCAGATGGGACGTGATGGCAGAAAGAAAAAGAAGATACGACATAAGGAGTTTGCAACTCAGTGTAGGCGATCTATTGAATCCATTTCTGTAATCTTGATCCAACTCCTATATTGCATTGAATACATACTTAGCAAATTGAATGACAACTTCTTAAAACAAAGTTGCATCCGTCTTAGGGAATTTGTTACTTATAATAATGCCTCCATCGAAGTCATTCGATCACAAAGAGCTAATTCCCTTCTCCGGAATCCAACCGTCAAATTCCAATGCATAAAATTCAATTTACCACATCGTTGCATACCGCACCAATTTGGACAGATGTGTGAAGTAAGAGGTTGTGGCTGCTGCTGGCTTGTTTCCCGGTAATCAAGCATTTAAAATCTTTCACTTCAGGTGCCAATGGGTTCCGCATTGCCTCCACATAATGGACCCCCCGCCCTGTGATGGAACCGTAAGATGGAAGCGAATTGTTTCACAACGTAAAGGCATGTGAAGGGGGTAAGCGTGTTTCGGATGAATGGGCCGGATGGATGTGCACGGTGACGGATGCAGATTGAACTTCACCATTAGCAGAAACCACGTCAACCTCATCCATGGTGTGAATTTGCACACGCGCGAGCTCGGGATGCACTATGGACGATCAGGTGGTCAAAAATCGAGAAAAAAAAGAATTGTTCATAATTCCATGGTGATTATATCTATTAGGATTTTCCTGAAATATCGAAGCATGACTGTCTTCCACAAAAACATGCTCCTTACCAACACAAGCAACTTTGCTGAACATTATAGCATTGTAGCTCGTTATACATGACAATCATATAAGTTCACTTGCCATGTAAATTTAAGATCTTTTTGTTGTGTACCTATATAAATTCCAACAAGTATTTGGTTTTCGTAACATTGATTGCACAAGTGGTCCATATGTATCATTAAAACAAAATCCATTATTTCACCATAGGCCCTATTCACAAGTTTGTTTAAAAAAATATATCAAACATATTTTTGGCCGCCAGACCGTATGGTAACTGCCCGTAGTGGAACGACAGTGACTCGCGCTGAAGACACACGGTAGCCGCCTCCCGAGTCGACAGTAAAGTCGAGTTAGTAAACTGTAACTATTAATTTTCCCTTTTGTTTTCACTTTCGGTTCAGTTCTGGTTTGTTATTGCTTTTCGGTTTCTCGGACTGAGGGAGCACCATTGTAATTGTGTGATGCGAAAGGCTTTTACTACCGTGTGGCGGGTGATGTTTTTCCCCTCGGCTGCAGCGTCACAAGGCGCGGTTTAGTCACACAGCTTTTAATGGAATTGTGAGACAATTGGAAATTTTGAGCCATGGTCTTAGGTATGGGGGGTGGTGATTTTACGGAGAGAAATGAGCAATTTTTTCTACGATCACTTTCTATGATGATTGCTGTGCACTAATTGCGCAGGAGTGTCATGAGCAATTTTTTTTTATTTTGATTTTTTTGAGTTCAATGCCCTTGCACAAAGTTAGAAATCTCACAGTCACCCAATTATACACAGCGGTTTTCAAATCGTGTTGGCTTTCGAGGTTTTTTTTTGGTTCTTAATAATTTCCAAAAGGCCTTAGAGCCAAGCTTCATAATTGAGCAGAATGTTGTTTAATTTCTTTTTGCAGATCCTGCCATATTACTTTCATAGTAGGATCACGAGTGCGCGAAAATGGCCTCCTCGTCACGTTTTCAAGACAGATCATGAGTTTAAGATCGTCGTCTATAATAACTGTTTCAAATTTTACTTCACATTTTGGAATTGTAACGCCCCTGGCTTCAACATAGGAATTTGTTAAAGCTTCGAGAGCAATGTCAATATAAAGTTTTGTTTGCAAAGAAATGCTAACATCAAGATTACTGTCCATGTATGTTTCATATGTATTTCACTCGACTCGTAAATAATTGAAAGTGGACTAAGAGGATTAAAAATTCGTGTGCTCTAATGAATTTCAATCACATTGCAAAAGAAACCTAAAAGTTTGAGCTAAAAATATTAAGACTTAGATGTGGCGCAAGTGTCTTGAAGGTGAATTTCCAAGCTATGAAAAATGGCCTTCAGGGAAATCACTATAACTTCGTTAAAAAAATATTTCAAAATAGTTTTCTCCAATTTTTTTTCCTTATTTTACTTGAAAGTTCAATGGTCCTCCGGAAATCTAGGGGGTTGGTGTCAGGCCCTGCAAGCCAACCATAAAACACATCAGCACAGGAACGTCAACGAGAGAATACGGACCGGAAAAATCGGCAAAGACCACAGCAACGAAAAAGGACTAGCGATTGGAAACTCGGTACGTGGAACTGCAAATCTCTCAACTTCATTGGAAGTACTCGCATACTCTCCGATGTACTGAAGACCCGCGGTTTCGACATCGTAGCGCTGCAGGAGGTGTGCTGAACAGGAGCATTGGTGCGAACGTTTAGAGGTAATCATACCATCTACCAGAGCAGCGGCAACACACGCGAGCTGGGAACAGCTTTCATGGGTGATATGTAAAGGCCGGTGGTGGCCGATCAATGAACGAATGTGCAAGTTAAGAATCAAAGGCCGATTCTTTAACTTCAGCATAATCAACGTGCATAGCCCACACTCCGGAAGCACTGATGATGACAAGGACGCATTTTACGCGCAGCTCGAACGCGAGTACGACCGCTGCCCAAGCCACGACGTCAAGATCATCATAGGAGATTTGAATGCTCAGGTCGGCCAGGAGGAGGAGTTCAGACCGACGATTGGAAAGTTCAGCGCCCACCGGCTTACGAACGAGAACGGCCTACGACTGATAGATTTTGCCGCCTCCAAGAATATGGCCATTTGTAGCACCTATTTCTAGCACAGCCTCCCGTATCGGTACACCTGGAGATCACCTCAGCAGACAGAATCGCAAATCGACCACGTTTTGATCGATGGACGGCACTTCTCCGACATAACCGACGTCAGAACCTATCGTGGCGCTAACATTGACTCCGACCACTACCTGGTGATGGTGAAACTGCGCCCAAAACTATACGTCATCAACAATGTACGGTACCGACGCCCGCCCCGGTACAATCTCGAGCGGCTGAAACAACCGGATGACGCCAATGCGTACGCGCAGCATCTTGAGGCAGCGTTGCCGGATGAGGGCGAGCTCGATAGGGCCCCTCTTGAGGACTGTTGGAGGACAGTCAAAGCAGCCATTAATGACGCTGCCGAAAGCATTGTCGGATATGTGGAACGGAGCTCAAGAAACGATTGGTTCGACGAGGAGTGTCAGGAGGTTTTAGAGGAGAAGAATGCAGCGTGGGCTGCAATGCTGCAGCATGGTACGCGCCAAACGTGGAACGATACAGACTGAAGCGGAAACAGCAAACCCGCATATTCCGGGACAAAAAGCGCCGCCTGGAAGAGGTAGAATGCCAAGAGATGGAGTTGCTGTACCGTTCTCAAGAAACGCGGAAGTTCTATCAGAAGCTCAACACATCCCGCAAAGGCTGAGATGTGCCGGGACAGCGGAAACCAACCAGCATCCACGATGGGGGAAGTTAAGGATGCCATTCAACAGCTCAAGAACAACAAGGCCGCTGGCAAGGATGGTATCGGAGCCGAACTCATCAAGATGGGCCCGGACAGGTCGTCCGCTTGTCTGCATCGATTGATAGTCAGAATCTGGGAAACGGAACAACTACCGGAGGAGTAGAAGCAAGGCGTTATTTGCCCTATCTACAAAAAGGGCGACAAACTGGAGTGTGAAAATTATCGTGCAATCACCATCCTAAACGCCGCCTACAAAGTGCTATCCCAGATTCACTTCCGTCATCTATCACCTATAGCAAACGAGTTCGTGGGAAGTTATCAAGCAGGTTTCATCGACGGCCGCTCGACAACGGACCAGATCTTTTCCGTGCGGCAAATCCTCCAGAAATGCAATGAGTACCATGTCCCTACGCACCATTTGTTCACCGATTTCAAGGCGGCATACGATAGTATCGACCGCGTAGAGCTATGGAAAATCATGGACGAGAACAGCTTTCCCGGGAAGCTCACAAGATTGATCAGAGCAACGATGGACGGTGTGCAAAACTGCGTGAAGATCTCGGGCGAACACTCCAGTTCGTTCGAGTCTCGGCGGGGACTACGACAGGGCGATGGACTTTCGTGCCTGTTGTTCAATATTGCGCTTGAAGGTGTTATGCGGAGAGCCGGACTTAACAGTCGAGGCACGATTTTCACGAGATCCGGACAATTTGTTTGCTTCGCGGACGACATGGATATTATTGGGAGAAAATTTGAAACGGTGGCAGATTTGTTCACCCGCCTAAAACGCGAAGCAACAAGAGTCGGGCTAATGGTGAATGCGTCGAAAACAAAGTACATGCTGGTTGGCGGAACTGAACGCGACAGGACCCGCCTAGGAAGCAGTGTTACGATAGACGGAGATACCTTCGAGGTGGTGGACGAGTTCGTCTACCTCGGATCCTTGTTGACGGCTGACAACAATGTTAGTCAGGAAATACGAAGGCGCATCATTAGCGGAAGTCGTGCCTACTATGGGCTCCAGAAAAAACTGCGGTCAAGAAAGATTCACCCCCGCACCAAATGTACGATGTACAAAACGCTCATAAGACCGGTAGTCCTCTATGGGCATGAGGCGTGGACTATGCTCAAGGAGGACTTGCAAGCTCTTGGGGGTTTTGAACGCCGAGTGCTAAGGACGATCTTCGGCAGCGTACAGGAGAACGGCGTGTGGCGGCGAAGGATGAACCACGAGCTCGCTCAACTCTACGGCGAACCCAGTATCGTGAAGGTAGCTAAAGCTGGAAGGATACGCTGGGCAGGGCATGTTGCAAGAATGCCGGACAACAACCCTGTAAAGATGGTGTTCGCTACGAATCCGGTCGGAACAAGAAGGCGTGGGGCGCAGCGAGCTAGGTGGATTGATCAGGTGCACCAGGACCTGGAGAGCGTGGGTCACAGTCGAGGATGGAGAGAAGCGGCCATGAACCGAGTGAATTGGCGAATTATTGTTGGCGAGGCTTTATCAAGATAATTGATGTAAAGCCAAATAAGTAAGTAAAGTACTAGAGAGTTCAACTGTGTTTGACCATTACTTCATAAATATTCAATCGATTCCCAATCTTTTTACACCAAAGCTTTTTACTTCACCTAACTAATTGCATACCTTTTTCTCTAGTAGGTGGCAATATAATACACCTAATGGTTATATTGATCACATAAACAGACGAAAAATTTAAATTTTCAACACGTTTTTCCAGGAGTTTGAATGACACAAACATTTTCCACGGCTGTTTCACTGTTCTTTCGAGTAACGCTTAGCATCAAGAATGTTACCTTTATACTTTTTTTATGGTTTCGCATTGTAGTGAATGGGCGGTATTGGCGATCAAAATTGAGGTCTCTCCAGGGATTCAATTTTATTAGTGAAGAATTTCTCCCAGTTATTCATCCAGGGATTCCTCAAAACATAAGGTTTCATTCAGAGATTTATCCAAGAATTTCTACAGGATTTCCATAAAAAAAAATCCGCTCGGGAATTTTCCAGAAATAAGTTTATTCAGAAATCATTCCTGGGCTTCCTCCAAACGTGTCTCCAAGGGTTTTTACATAAACTCCGGCAGGATTTCCTCCACTGATTAACTCGGAATTTTAAACAGGGATTCAAAATGTTTACAGAAAATCTTCCGGGATGATTTAGAAATCCCACTTTTTTCCAGTAACTACTCCAGGGATTTTTCGCAAAAAAATGCTCTAGGGTTTGCTTTAGGAATCGCTTAAAAAAAGTTCCAAAAATTCCTGTAGAGATTCTTTCAGAAATAAATCCAGGGTTTAGAATTTTCTTCAGCTATCCTTTCAGAATAACTTCCAAGGTTCTCCTAAAACTTCCTGCGGAATTTCATTCAGGAATGCCTCTTAGGGGTAAGCCGGGGTTTCTCAGGAAATTCCTTTAGAGATCGTATCACGAACTACTTCAGAAATTTGTACAATTAGACTACAGCATTTCTTTAGGAATTTTTGGAGGATTTCCTCTGAAAATTCTTCTAAGGGTTTTTCCAGCAATTCCTCCTAGTATTATTATTGGAATTCCTACTCCGTATGGAAATTCCTCCATGAAAACCGCAAGAAATTCATCTACAAAATCTTTCAGATAATGCTCCAGAAAAATTTGCAGGGATTTCTTATGGTGTTCTTGAAGAAATTCCTTCAGAGAAGTATCTCAAGGGATTCCTCAAAGAATATCTTCAAGTAATTCCTTAGGCCTTACTTTAGCAATTCATCATATTCCTAGAACAACCGCACGATGGAATCTCACAGAAATTCTTCCGGGAAAGTTTTTATGAGAAATTCCTGATGAAATCTTTGGAGGAATTCCGGTAGAAATACCTAGAGAAATTCGTTATGGAATTCTTAAATAAATTAATTTGAGTAAATCGAAAAATTAAAACACGAAGTAATTCATAGAGGAATTTCTTAAAATCGCTGGAAAATTTCATAAAAGATTTTCTGGATGATTTATTGAAGGAATTCTGGGGGAAAGTTCTGGAAGGATCCCTGAAGGAACTGAAGTATCACTTTAAGAATGTCATGAAAAACATATAGGGAAATACCTGAAAAAAATTGCTTAAGAAATTTTTGCAAGTATTCTGGAAGGAATCTCTGAACCAATCTGTGATGTAAATTCTGGAAGGCTTTGAAATACCTTGATACAATCCTGAGAAATTCCTGGCAGTGATATACCTGGAGGAATCTCTTGGTGAGTTTTTTTAAGATGTTTCAGGAGAAACGCCTCAAAAAATTCATGAACAAAATTTTGTAGATACTACTGAAAGAGTACATGGCAAAATGCTTGCAGGGTTCTTTGAAGAAAAGTGATGATTTCCTTGCTGAAACTATGCAGTATTTACTGGAGGAATCAGGAGGCATTCATATTCCAGGAGAAACACCTGGAGGATTCTATAATGAAAAAAAAATCATGAGGAATAACTGGAAGAATTTCTCAAATAATTTTGGAATAATGCTTCAAAGAAAATTCCTGGAAGAATACCTGAAGAAACTCCTGTAGAAATCATTGCAAATATTACGAGAGGAGTCTCTGGAGGAATTTATGTGCGACTCTGAAATCCCTTGATGCATTTCCGGAGTAATTCCTGACGGTGGTATATCTGGAGAAATCGTAGGAAGAAATCCAAGAGGGAATTCTGAACGTACCTCCAGAAGAAATCCATGGAGAATATCTGGAATAATTTCGGAGTAATCGCAGGAAAAATTTATGTAGTAATATCCGGTGAAAATCATGAAGTAATTGTTGGTCAATTTCCAGAAAAAAAAATCATGAAAAAAATCCAGGATGATTCTCTGGGGAAATATTTGGAGAAATTTCTGAAGCAACCCATTGAACAATTTTGCTGATAAGTAGTTCTTAGAATGAATAAACTATTATTCAGTTACTTATGTTACATGGGAATTCTTGTAGATATTTCTAAATAATTTATCAAGAATTTTTTTGAAGGATTTCCTTAAAAAATTCTAGAAATAGTTACAGATCGAATACCGAAAGAATACTGACGAAATCAATGAAGAAACTTCTAAGAAAATTCCTGGAAATTTCCGGTGGTAGCTTTGAAGTAATTTCTGGAGTAACGATTGTAAAATTTCAGAAGCAATCTCTGAAGGAATAAATATAGAAGTTTCCGAAGTACCTTCTGGAAATAATTCTAGACGTATTTCTAGTGGAATTTTTGTAAAACCCCTGCAGTAATTCATACAGAAATTTCTAAAGCAAATTATAGAGACTCTTATGGAAAATAACCTGAAAGAATTAGTTATAAATATTCTAGAGATATTATATGATAAATTATTAGAGGAACTGCTGGATAAAATCTATGAGGAAATTCTGTAAAAATCTCTGGTGAATTTGAACGAATCTTAGAGGAATCTCTGTAAAAACATTTGAAGGGCTCATGTGCATAAATTTCTGAAAAAAAAACTTAGAAGAATTCCTGGAAGAATTTCTAGTGGATTTCCTGCAGATTTTTTTTAGAGAAATTCTTAAATAAATGCCAGGAAGAATTTCTGGATACATTCCCAGATGAATTTTAGAATGAAGTCGTGGAGGAGTTTCTGGAGGAATATGTCAAGAAATTTGATGGAGAATACTTTAAAAAGTCAGAAGTAGGCTCTATATTATATTATGAAGAAGCTCTATAGTCAATTCATAAATATTTTTGTGGATTAATATCTAATGTTAAACTTTGGAAGAAATTCTGAAGTAATCTTTAAAAGAATCTCTGGAGAAGTTTTTGAAGGAGAACTGGATTTTTTGTATGAAATATAAGTGAAATTTCTGAAGGAATCTCTTATGGTTACTTGTTCTGGAATTCCTGGTGTGATTTCTGCAGAAAATTGTGAATGAATCACTGAAGAAATTTATGAAGAAATCTGAAATATTTCCAGAAGTAATCTCTGAAGGATTGTGTTTAAGTGGAATCTCTAAAGGAACCACGCTTGAAATAGGGAAGGTGTATCGGTATTCGCCATGCACCAGTTATTCGCCACCCCGGATTATATACCGTTTTACGACATATATGGCTGCCAAAGGTTTAGTGTTCGCTAAATTGCTTTAAGATGATACGGAAACATTCTTGGAAACCGCAAAATTTGCTCAGAAAAAAATAGAAAAAAAAACATTTTCCATAAATTTTTTGCTCCTTTGCACCTATTTTTTGCCATGGTGTTCCTGATTCGCCACCCTCCATAAGAAATCAACGTAGGTGGCGAATACAGGAACCTACACTAAAAACGTGGCGAATACTGGTACGTGGTCCAGTTTTCGCCACCCTTATGTTGAATACAAAAACAAAGTTTCTGATTGGTTTTTATATTTTCCCTGCTGAGTATCAATTAAAAGCTTTCGTTTAATGTATTGACAGTAATCAATGGTCTTTTGATTTATGTATAAACAATATTTTTCCTTAGGGTGGCCAAAACTGGTACACCTTCCCCAATTAAGGAAGGAATTCCTGGAAGATTTGTCAGGAAGAACTCCTGAAAAAGGAATACATTAAGGAATTTGTTGAAGAAAATTTAAAAAGATTTTTACAATGTTTGGAGAATTTCCGGAAGAAATCCCTGGAAAATTTGCTTAAAGAATCTCAAAAGGGATTTTCTAAAAGTTTATCTGACAGAAATGCTGGATGATATTCTTGAGGAAATCATGGTAGAATTTGTGAATGCATCTGGGATAAATTCTTAGAGTCTCTGATGATGCAACTTCCTCGGAAATTTCTGGCGTAATTTCGGAATGAATTTGTGAAAGAATTCGTGGTTGATTTTTTCGGTAAATTAATAAAATAGGAAATTTTTAGGAATTTTTAAAAAGAATTTGTGAGGGAATTTCCTATATTTATTTATGGTGGATTATTTTAAGGAACGCCTAGAAAATTTTGCAAGCTCCCTGAAGGATTTTCTGCTAGAATCTCAGAAAGAATTTCAGGAGGTATCCCGTATTATAAGAAGAATTTATGGAGGATTTCCTGAAGAACTTTTCAGCAGTAATCCTGGTGCAGTCGCTTGTTGATTTTCTGGAATAATTCTTGGAAGATTATTTTAAAGAAGTCTTATACCTCATGTAGTAGTCCCTAGTGGGATTTCTGGATGAATCGCTGAAGGAATTCCTGAAGGTTTTTTCCGGACGAATTTCTGGTGGAATTTTTAACAGATTTTGTATAGGAGGAATAATTTTAATAATTTGGTGGGAATTTTTTGTAGAAACTTCCGGATAAATTTCTGATGTAAATATCTAGAGAATTTCTGGTGATATTTCTTAAGTAATTCCTGCTTCCCTTTTAAATATTGAATCCTAGTACATATGTTTCCATTGTATAAATACCAATGGACAATGATTATCTAAAATTCCGCACTAATAACATTTTTAGTTAGTTTGTCTTGATTCTTCATAAATTACTTATCGATTTTTGTTTCATCCGATCGGAAGCAATTTCTAGATTTTTGGCATTCACAGGAACAACAGTCAATCAAAAATCAACGGTTGAAAATATTCTCCATCTTGGTCACATTAATGTTGGTGCAACAAGTTTTTTCAGTTCAAATTAATTGAAAAACATAAATTGGTTTGACTAACTGGAGGGCAGAGCCAATGTTGGTCAAACAGACTGAGCGTCTGTGGGCTGCATGATAGTGTCACATTTGTTGGGTGAAATCTGTTTTGGCCATGAATCTCTAAAGGTAATATATTTTTAATGAATACAATTTTACTGATCAAGAGTTAAAATGTTGCACCAAAATGGATCCTAAAAGGTCAACTAGAACGAAAAACTTTCAACATTTTCACCCCTTAGTCCCAGTCACTATCTAATCTCATGGCAATCCGCTAGGGTCAATGTGTCAACGAGCCCGGCGGTCACCTCGTGACCAACGTCAGCAGCGTTCACTTTCAATCTTGCTATTTCTGCACTCCAATTTGTCTGCGCTTTTGCTGCTGCTGTTGCTGCACTGCTGCAGTCATTGATCCCCCCGAGCAATGTTGCAGCAGTTCCTATCATAACCAGACGAGGTCACTGCAAAAGATCATCCGGTGCCGATCGAACAATTAGGTATGCCACCACCCATCACACCGTCCCAAACCGTTCGGGTCCGGTTGTTTCAACAGCTATCTACTGTAACCTATAGTCGCAGAAGATGGAGCTTTGCGATCGAACCGCTCTATTAGCCCACAAACATTAGGCCAGCTAGCAAAGTATCAATGCACAGTGGTTCAAATTGAGAAAAAGGTTCGACAAAACAAAAGTCTTTTCGAGAGCGAACCCAGGACAAATTGCTTCTGTGAATAGTACATCTTACAAACAACCTAAAGACTGTTGTTTGTCCACGAATCCTTTCAAGACCACTGTGCAACTAGTACTCGGACCCCTTCTGGTACAACGAGATTTATTGCTTCACTTCCGCCCGACGCCAACGGTCGAAGCTCGACCGGCTCAACAGCTGACATTTCGCCCCATTGGACGCCCGATTTCAGCACACGCGAAGCGTAATTTGGTCACCTCATTTGCGGTGCTAAACGACGCGTCAACGGCACCTACCGGCGTTGAATTATTCATCGGTTCGATGATCTAACTGAGCTTTTGGGTGAGATTTGCGTGATTTCTTCGTGGTTGAGCTGGGTTCGTTTCCTCCGTGGTAAGTTTGTTTTCATTCAGGACGACGACCGATTGCCCGACGGTCGGAAGAAAGCGCGGCGCGCAATCCGTCGCGACATTGCTTTGGGGTGTTGCAGCAATTGAGGAAATGTAGAGCAATTGCCGAAAACGGCCAACTGCCCCAAAAACTGCACGGGGGTGGTTGATATAAAGACTATCGTTCCGCTCCGATAGGTTATCAGTAGTGGCTTGTGTTTCAGCGGTGCAGACTAAGTGTCCATTGGGTTGGCACTGTTTTGAATATGTTACTTAGACTGGTGAGTTGTGAGGTTTAGGACTTGGAGTGTTCTAGATGTTAAGAATTTCTGTGTTTTCTTGCTTTTAGACTATTTTGGCTTGTCTGGCAATTAGCAGTGCCACAGCAGAGCCTCATCTAGAACATGCCGCTGCGTATGGATACGGAGCACACCTGTTCGGTGGGATCAACCCCGAACTGTACACATCTGCCAGAGCGATGGCCCCGGTGCAGTATGCCTCCAGTGTGCCAATGGTGTACGCAAATCAGCTGATGGCAAGCCCGCTGCACAGGGCCATCAAACCGGCGGTGGTCAGTGCTCCGCTGCAGTACGCAGCCTCCCTACCGGTAAGCTACGCTGCCCCTCAGGCTTCCTTAGCTTACAGCAGCCCGTATGCCTCCCATCCCCATGCTCATCTGGCTTACGGAGTGCAGACTCCGCTAACGGCTAGCTACGCGGCTGCTGCAGCTGCGCCCTCGACCCAATTTCACACACCTACCCAATACGCTTCGTACGCAGCCGCTCCTGTACAATCCGGACACGCAGCCTTTCTGGGATCCGCCTCTGCAGCCACACCATCATCACTCAATTACGCCGCTGCTCTCGCCAACGCTCAAGCTTACGGAGCAAGTTCTGCCTACGCACAGCTTCAGCGACAGCATCAGCAGCAGCAGCAGCAGCAACAGCATCATCAACAGTCACACTATCCCTTTCAACAACAATTTCTTCACCAGCAGCAGCAGCAACAGCAATCCTATCAGCAACAGCTGGACGCCGCTTTTGGGCGGTCTGCCGCTGAGCTCTACGGTCGAGGAGTACCATTTGCATATTCCGGTGAGCAAGTGGCGTCCAGCAGTGCGGGCTCGGAGATTGCTCGCCAAATGGCCGTTCAACTTTCTGCGGGTTACCACCAACAACAGGCGGCATCGGCTTACGGGGACGCACGCGCGCAAGCTCGGACAGATAGTGAGTAGGATCCGCTGGCTGGAGAAGTACCTGCACGTGGTGCACTTCCGTCGGAGGCACTAGACCTGCGGGCGAACCGTGGGTTCAGCTGCCTGCCTGGTCAGTCTTAGTCGTATGAGTATGTGCGAGAATGTGTGATACCGTGTAATTATTTATTTTGCTCTAAAATAAATCTTTATAGCTAGTTTAGAAAGACATATTATAGCATGAGTACAAGTGTAAGGATAACCGAAATAAGAAAAGAACACTTTGTTATGCTTTGATTCGAAATATTCATTAAACTCTTATAAAGCTGACAAGGCAGCGTCCATTAATGACGTAGCATTTTTAGGGCAATTTTTGACACCCTCCTCCCCCATCGTAGCCTATTTTCCCATACCTAATACATGGTTCGTAGCAAAATCGTAGACTCCCCCCTCCCCCCTAAAATGCTACGTCATTTATGGACGGTCCCCAACAATTTTAGTAATAATCTAGGAAGCAATACTTCCGAGAGTTCTTTGGATAACTATGTCTATGAGATGATGAAGAGATCTCTCAAACTCTTTCACTAACTTTACTTTTGATGGCGCTACGTCTTTCAAGGCATGACCTGCGCCACAACGTTACGCCAACTAACTCGATCCATGGCTGCTAACCTCCAGTTTCACGGGCACACTTCCAAGATCCTGCTCCACTTGTTCAAACCACCCAGGTATCAGGTATCAGAAGGCCGGCTCCAAAGGCACGTTCCCCACCAGTTGGGAGATTTGTGCCATCGCCATATTTGAGCCTATTTCATCATCTAACCGATGGGAGAGGAAAAGGAAGGGAAAGATGGGAGCAAATAGGAGTGGGATCCCTTGAAGAGGGAAGATCGCTTAAGCGAAATGAGAGCATGTAGCTCCATACCACAATGTTGTACCATGTTAGTACCAGCCGGTTTCAAGGTGAACACCATTTTTGCGGGATTGTTGTCCGACATTCTCACAACGTGTCCCACCCATCGTTCCCATCCAGCTTTGGCGACTTTCTGGATACTGGGTTCGCCGCGCAAGCTCGTGGTTCATTCTTTTCCTCCATACGCCGTTCTCACATACTCCGCCAAAGATGGTCCTAAGCACACGTCTTTCAAAAACTCCTAGCGCTTGTAGGTCCTCTTCGAGCATTGTCCACATCTCATGCCCGTAGAGGACTGCCGGTCTTATCGGCGTCTTGTACATGGTGCACTTAGTACGGAAGTGAAGTTTACCAGACCGCAATATTGAACAGGAGGCAGGAAAGATCATCGCCTTGTCGAAGACCTTTGCTTGTTTCAAACAGGTCTGATAATGCACCCAATATCTTCACACCGCACTGTACACTATCCATCGTTGCCTTGATCAGTCTAGTCAGTTTCCCGAGAAAACCATTCTCGTCCATAATCTTCCATAGCTCTTCGCGGTCGATGGTATCATAGGCCGCTTTGAAATCGATCAAAAGGTGGTGCGTAGGGACTTGATATTCGCGACACTTTTGGAGGATCTGCCGCAACATAAAGATTTGGTCTGTCGTCGATCGCCCGTCCACAAAAC
Organism: Aedes aegypti; assembly: GCF_002204515.2. Lineage (NCBI taxonomy): Eukaryota > Metazoa > Arthropoda > Insecta > Diptera > Culicidae > Aedes > Aedes aegypti. The sequence goes on from NC_035109.1 coordinate 331,816,311, forward strand.
CGGCTTGATAACTTCCCACAAATATGCTTGCCAGTGGCGATAGACGGCGGAAGATGATCTGGGAAAGCACTTTATAGGCTGCATTAAGAATGGTGATCGCTCGATAATTCTCACATTCTAACTTGTCACCCTTTTTGTATATTGGGTATATTATTCCCTTCTTCCACTCCTCCGGTAGCTGTTCTGTATCCTAGATCCTGGCTATCAATCGGTGCAGACAAGTGGCCAACCTGTCCGGACCCATTTTAATAAGTTCCGTTCCAATACCATCCTTTCCACCTGCTTCGTTGTTCTTGACCTGTTTGATAGCATCCTTAACTTCACGTATTGTGGACGTCTCCTTCATCCGCCGTACTGATGTAGCCATTCCGCCTGCTGCTTTGGTCTACCTCCTTTACGTCATTTTGGTGTTCATCGTAATGCTGCTTCCACCTTTCAATCACCTCACGTTCGTCCGTCAAGATACTTCCATTCTTATCCCGGCACATTTCGGCTCGCGACACAAAGCCTTTGCGGGATGCATTGAGTTTCTTGTAGAACATACGCGTTTCTTGAGAACGATACAGCTGCTCCATCTCTTCGCACTCCAACTCTTCCAAGCGGCAATTTTTATCCCGGAATAGATGCTGTGTTCGCTTCTGTTTGTATCGTTCCACGTTTTGACGGGTGCCTTGCTGCAGCCCACGCTGCATTCTTCTCGTCCAAAACCGCCTGAAACTCCTCTTCGAATCAACCGTTCTGTCGATCTCCTTCCACGAACCCAATGGTCACACTACTCAAGCAGTCCTCAAGGGGGGCTTCGGTGTGCTCTCCACTTCCGGCAACGCTGCTTCAAGGCTTTACGCGTAATCAGAGGCGACCCCTGTCTCCGGAGGATCATCGTGCACAGCACTGCACTGTTTAGAGTCCACGCTGGCACTAGGACGATGACCAGCCGCTCCTTACATGGAGAACAGACGTTGTTTTAAGCCGCCCCTAACATGGAGAACAGATGTTCTGATAAGTTACACTCTCAGAAGAGAGGACCCGATGTGTTGGTGTCCCAGGCGACACCACGAGGAGGTAGGGATAGGAGTTACTGGACAAGAAGCTAAGGACCACAAATGGGGTCTATTTTATACCTGCAGGTACGCGAAGTACCGATGGTACGCATTGTCCAATCTTTACCACCCTCAAACTCTATCAGTTATTCATCAATCATTCTAATCTATTCTTCAGCTGTTGCTACCAACATTTGGGAAATAGGTCCAACATTTCTATGAGCCTGATCTTTGTCTCAAATCAGAAGGAAAAAGGCAACCCTTGAACAGGTGTCTCACTTCGAATTTGCAAACCAAGTTTAGCGACTTTTGAATTGAAGCTTATGTAAGAGCACTTAAATATTTCTTGTTTTTGGACAGTATTCTGAAGTGTTCAAAAAGCATAGAATGTTGAACAATACTCCTTTACAGGAATACCTAAGATCAGTTGTTGAGTACATATGTCGATATTAGGATCTACACTCTGAAAAGGTTTCTGATGATTAGCAATTAAAAAGCATCGAAAATGGAAGTGCCATATATTACGGTTGTTAAGAAAATTTTCCTTCGAAGGCTTCGAAATATTGAAGCAAACAATTCAATCATAGTATGCTTGAAAAAGAAAGCGCTATGAAAAACACCAACAAACAACAATCATCAAGACGGTATCCAAGGTATCATTGAAGCCTACTGATGATTTACCAGTGCAAATCAGTGATGTGACAGCTGCGGTAGCTTTCCGTTGAACCGTAAAACGGAAAGTTTTCTCTGAAATTGCAATACTAAAGACAAGACTCGGAAAAAATGAGACACATAAAAATGATCACCAAAAATTCATTTTAAATCGAATACTTTTCAAATTTTCGGAGATTAACTATGTTTTGGCATAATTTATTTATTGAATTTCCTCCTCCAAGATGAATGCTCGTACATTTCTCTTAACACTGCTCATGAGATCTTGGGCGAGGCTTTGCCCATCTTTCTTACACAATTACTCCCAGTTTTTCTTCAAAGCTTCATCGGTTTTGAACGTTATTCCGCTTTTCTTCAACTTCTTCGGAACCACATTAACGCCCTTCGCTTCGTACCAATCCATTACAACCTTGGCGTAATGGCACGAAGCGAGAACCGACCAGAACAGCGTGGAACCACGGTGGGAGTGGAGGAAGGGCAGCAAAGCGCTTCTGCAAGCATTCCTCTCGATAAATCTGCCCGTTTATGGTGCCGGTCGTAACGGACGGCTCGCTGTACCGCCCGCACTCACAGATCGAATTTCTCCATCATTCTCTTCCGGAGCATCTTCTGAAGGCCGGAGATTTGTTTGGCGTCGGCTTTGATGTTTGTCTCGTCGTCCATAACGAGAGACAGCCTGGTTTGACCAGCCACACACGGTACAGCTTCCGCGCACGCAATTTGGCTACCATGTTTTGCTTGTCAGACCGGTTTGGCACCTTCCTGACCTTAAAAACACGTAGCCCAGCCCGTTTCATGCTGGACGAACCACTTCGTCGAATTGACCTTTTTGGCCTCGTCTCGGGTGGAAAGGTTCGAGTTATTCTCAGAGTACTGCCTTATCTTCCGCGCCTTCTCTGCGTATTCCGTTTTCGGTTTTGGTCCGCTTCCAGTGCGTCGTCTCCTGGAATATCGTCACAATGCAGGACACGGTGGAATGGTGGATTCCAAACCTTTTGCCGATCCATCTGTGCGACTGACCAGGATTATCGATCACCGCGCCCAAGATTTGCTGACGTAGCTCTTCTTGTTTGAAAACTGCTTGACAGATCTCGATAAACATTACACTCTAAACTAGTATTACCCAAAATTTCATTAATTTTTACCCACGCGATAAAAATTTACACCCAAATCAAAGTGTCGCATTTTTTTTTCGAGTACAATTTTTGTATTCAAATACCAAATACATATGCATTCAAATGTCAATTAAGGTGAAACAGCTTGGAATCATAATTCAAAAATGTGCCAAAACTTTGAAGGCACAAATCTTGCGAAAGAAGCACCAAACTACAGTGCAATTTGTATTTTAGCTTCGTGCACTAGCAGAAAGCTTAAAATAAGAAGATGAACTTTGTACGTTTATTATTTCAGCAAATTTGTGCCTTTGAAATCAAAGAGTAGGGATACAAGCCGGCCATTGTACCTGCCATGTTTGGATTTCAAGATGTTTCACCTTAAAGGAATTGAAAATTAAGTGAGATGGAGATGGAGATGGAGATGAAGATGAAGATGGAGATGGAGATGGAGATGGAGATGGAGATGGAGATGGAGATGGAGATGGAGATGGAGATGGGATGGAGATGGAGATGGAGATGGAGATGGAGATGGAGATGGAGATGGAGATGAGAGATGGAGATGGAGATGGAGATGGAGATGGAGATGGAGATGGAGATGGAGTCCAATCCAAATCCAAATCCAAATCCCAAATCCAATCCAAATCCAATCCAAATCCAATCCAAATCCAATCCAAATCCAATCCAAATCCAATCCAAATCCAATCCAAATCCAATCCAAATCCAATCCAAATCCAATCCAAATCCAATCCAAATCCAATCCAAATCCAATCCAAATCCAATCCAAATCCAATCCAAATCCAATCCAAATCCAATCCAAATCCAAATCCAAATCCAATCCAATCCAAATCCAATCCAAATCCAATCCAAATCCAATCCAAATCCAATCCAAATCCAATCCAAATCCAATCCAAATCCAATCCAAATCCAATCCAAATCCAATCCAAATCCAATCCAAATCCAATCCAAATCCAATCCAAAATCCAATCCAAATCCAATCCAAATCCAATCCAAATCCAATCCAAATCCAATCCAAATCCAATCCAAATCCAATCCAAATCCAATCCAAATCCAATCCAAATCCAATCCAAATCCAATCCAAATCCAATCCAAATCCAATCCAAATCCAATCCAAATCCAATCCAAATCCAATCCAAATCCAATCCAAATCCAATCCAAATCCAATCCAAATCCAATCCAATCCAATCCAAATCCAATCCAAATCCAATCCAATCCAAATCCAATCCAAATCCAATCCAAATCCAATCCAAAATCCAATCCAAATCCAATCCAAATCCAATCCAAATCCAAATCCAAATCCAATCCAAATCCAATCCAAATCCAATCCAATCCAAATCCAATCCAAATCCAATCCAAATCCAATCCAAAATCCAATCCAATCCAAATCCAATCCAAATCCAATCCAATCCAATCCAAATCCAATCCAAATCCAATCCAAATCCAATCCAAATCCAATCCAATCCAACATCCAAATCCAAATCCAAATCCAATCCAAATCCAATCCAAATCCCAATCCAAATCCAATCCAAATCCAATCCAAATCCAATCCAAATCCAATCCAAATCCAATCCAAATCCAATCCAAATCCAATCCAAATCCAATCCAAATCCAATCCAAATCCAATCCAAATCCAATCCAAATCCAATCCAAATCCAATCCAAATCCAATCCAAATCCAATCCAAATCCAATCCAAATCCAATCCAAATCCAATCCAAATCCAATCCAAATCCAATCCAAATCCAATCCAAATCCAATCCAAATCCAATCCAAATCCAATCCAAATCCAATCCAAATCCAATCCAAATCCAATCCAAATCCAATCCAAATCCAATCCAAATCCAATCCAAATCCAATCCAAATCCAATCCAAATCCAATCCAAATCCAATCCAAATCCAATCAATCCAAATCCAAATCCAATAAATCCAATCCAAATCCAATCCAAATCCAATCCAAATCCCAATCCAAATCCAATCCAAATCCAATCCAAATCCAATCCAAATCCAATCCAAATCCAATCCAAATCCAATCCAAATCCAATCCAAATCCAATCCAAATTCCAATCCAAATCCAATCCAAATCCAATCCAAATCCAATCCAAATCCCAATCCAAATCCAATCCAAATCCAATCCCAAATCCAATCCAAATCCCAATCCAAATCCAATCCAAATCCAATCCAAATCCAATCCAAATCCCAATCCAAATCCAATCCAAATCCAATCCAAATCCCAATCCAAATCCAATCCAAATCCAATCCAAATCCAATCCAAATCCAATCCAAATCCAATCCAAATCCAATCCAAATCCAATCCAAATCCAATCCAAATCCAATCCAAATCCAATCCAAATCCAATCCAAATCCAATCCAAATCCAATCCAAATCCAATCCAAATCCAATCCAAATCCAATCCAAATCCAATCCAAATCCAATCCAAATCCAATCCAAATCCAATCCAAATCCAATCCAAATCCAATCCAAATCCAATCCAAATCCAATCCAAATCCAATCCAAATCCAATCCAAATCCAATCCAATCCAATCCAAATTCCAATCCAATCCAAATCCAATCCAAATCCAATCCAAATCCAATCCAAATCCAATCCAATCCAATCCAAATCCAATCCAAATCCAATCCAAATCCAATCCAAATCCAATCCAAATCCAATCCAAATCCAATCCAAATCCAATCAAATCCCAATCCAAATCCAATCCAAATCCATCCAAATCCAATCCAAATCCAATCCAAATCCAATCCAAATCCAATCCAAATCCAATCCAAATCCAATCCAAATCCAATCCAAATCCAATCCAAATCCAATTCCAAATCCAAAATCCAATCAAATCCAATCCAATCCAAATCCAATCCAATCCAATCCAATCCAAATCCAATCAAATCCAATCCAAATCCAATCCAAATCCAATCCAAATCCAATCCAAATCCAATCCAAATCCAATCCAAATCCAATCCAAATCCAATCCAAATCCAATCCAAATCCAATCCAAATCCAATCCAATCCAATCCAAATCCAATCCAAATCCAATCCAAATCCAATCCAAATCCAATCCAAATCCAATCCAAATCCAATCCAAATCCAATCCAAATCCAATCCAAATCCAATCCAAATCCAATCCAATCCAATCAATCCAATCCAAATCCAATCCAAATCCTGATACGGAAAGAAAAACCTAGATAAAAACATACTCTCAAAAAGCCAACTAAGTCATTTTCACTTATTATTGAAAGTCAAGTATTTGTGAATGAACATTTGATAGCTCGTCGAAAGAGCCTTTTTCTGTTCGTTCCGGGAAATCGCTCTCAATGGACCAATGCACTCGTACGAACACCGTATTACAGCGCCACAATCTCTATTTTCTCTTATCAAGACAGCCGTACATTCCCAAGACGCCACTCGTTTGTCTCATCAATCACCGAGAATCGGACATCCAGTATACCCTCCTAATCGCGCTGCTCCAGCAAGTTAAAACAAGCGCATCTGTCATCGTTTTTTTTTTCCTGCATTTCCCCATCCGACAATCCAATCCGAAACCAACAATTACGGTCGAACAACGGTTTGATAAGGTACCCCCGCAAATGCATCGGTGCATGGCAGCTCACTGCAGCGGGAAATGTGACAAATGCGATTGCTACCATCGAACGTCATCATTGGAATCGAATCTAGCACCGCGTTCGGCCAACCAACCAGCGATTGGAAGTGAAAGTTATGTCTCAACCCGGACCAATATATCGCGCACATGGCATGGCTATTTAAGGCCTTAAGGGTATGCAATAATCAGAATGATTCGTTAAAAATTGCGTGGAATCCAATAGGGCGAAGTTCATGTTTCGTTTGGTTTCGTTAAAATAAAAGTTGATCTTCGATCTATTTGCTGAACAAAAATATGTCAAAATTTTAACCTATTACTAGTTATGCGGGGAGGGCTGCACAGTACCGCCAGCAGCTAGACGAGCAGTTGGGAGGAATTAACGTTTCTGGAGATTTCGACGGCCTATGGGACCCTATCCATGAATCTGTGACCACGAAGGCGCGGGATGTGATAGGCACTGGTCAACGACGAAGGTGAAACAACAGGTTCGATGAAGAGTGCCACAGAGTGACAGACGTGGAGAATGTCATCAGAAACCGTATGCTTGTATGATCGGTACTCAACAGAACAAAGCGCAGTACAGGGCAGCGAGAGCCGAAGGAAAGCGTATTCAGCGTACAAAGAAAAGGCAACACGAAGAAAGTGTGGTAGCTGAAGCTCAAGATAGCATGAAGCGGTATAATATGCGGAGATTTTATGCAATTATCAACGGCGCGCAAAAAACGGCGATAAAAACGGCAGTGGTTGCCAGGTGGAAGAAGCACTCTCAGCAATTGTTGACGGTGAAAATGAAAAGGTAGCGAGAAACAGGATGAAAATTGATGAAGACGATCAAGCTGTGGACTCATAGGAGAAAGTAAAAAGGCTATCAGCGATCTGAAGAACTGTAAGGCTGCAGGGAAATTCCGGTCGAGCTTCTCAAGTACGAGCAATGAGCAGTTGTACCAATTGATCCACCGAGTACATCTGAAGGTATGGAAGGATGAAGAAATGCCTACCGGTTGGTTGGATGTTGGTTGGCCCAATCTACAAGAAAGGGAATTACCTTGCTGGATTCTGCGTGCGAAATACTGTCACGTATCCTGTTTAACAGACTGAGACCGCTCGAGGAGTCCTTCATCGGCGAATACCAGGCTAGTCTTCGAAAGGGCCGATCGACAACGCGAAAGATATTTGCCTAACATCTAGCTTCCAAAACATTTTCATACAATCAGCTCTCTCTCTCTGACTTGATATTTCGTATTTCGATATCGAATTAGAGAACGATAGTAAAAGTTGGTTATCATGCATAACTCGATTTCCCTTGGATCGCAGTTGCCCTGGTTTTGTGTTCTGTAACTTGATATCTTCTTAATTCTATAGCCATTCAATTTGGAATTAAAGAAATGCAAGAAATACTAATTTCTCGTTTTGAATCGTCATAAAAAATGCATATCGCATACCCATACGGGACTGCAGGCAACAACGGCAGCATAATCACAACTGAAAACCAAAATCGAATGCAATCCAGCCGTAACCGAGTGCACTTTTCCTTTTGTAGTACTCCATGTCTTGTGAAGGCTGCTGCCAGCCAATTTCATATTGTTACAACCAAAAGATCTCTGGGTTTAGTTGAAATGAAAATTAATGGTTTTGGCTATGCTGAGTTAAAGGGGCGAAAACAGTACTTTAGGTGTGCGATACCCAATCGGATCGGTTTAATGATCGGTGTGTAATCCGATCTCGTTCCAGATTACCATTGCCACAGCCGCTTGAACTAAAATTTCCGAGCGACGAGATGGAACTACTACTACCGTTGCTGCTGCTGCTGCTGCTGCTGTCTTGCGCCACCGAGATAAATTAAGCATTCTGGGTTCGATTTGATGAAGTCATAAATCCGAACGAGACAATTTTGCGAGTGAAATCTCCGAGACGCAATTATGACTTATGTAATGAGCAATGGGGAAGGCTAAAAACGACGACAACTCCGACAAAGATGATGCTGTGTTGGAGCCCTACCTTCTCCTTCGAAGGGGAATTATAAGGTACACATAGATGCCATCACGATCTGTTGTGGTGAGATTATGACGACGACGTCGACTAACGACAGAAATATTCACAGGACCGTGAAATTGCAAATTAGATGCTCACGGGCAAATTTCTTCAACTAACTACTCGATGTGAAGATGCGATTCATTGTGGCGTTCCGAGGCTGAGTGCTTCCATCATGGGGGTATTGCCTAATGTGATGTGACACATGCGAGCTGGGTTTGTCGTGCTTGTTTGTTCGGAATGAGTGAATAATAATCTAAAGATTTTCATATGGGTTAGACTGACATATAACGATAGTGTAAAAAGCGAATCCTGAGCAATATTCTGTCGGAATCATAAACAAGATTATTTTGGATTTGTCGGAATCCTGAACAGAATTCTGTTGGAATCCTGAACAGGACTCTGTCAGAATCCTTAACAGGACTCTGCCGGAATCCTGAGCAGGTTCTGTCGGAATCGTGAACATGATTCTGTCAGAATTCTGAACAGGATTCTTTTGGGAAAAAGAAAATTCTGTCGTAATCCTGAAGAGAATTCTGTCGGCGGAACCTTAAAAGGATCCTGTCGGAATCTTGAAGAGGATTCTGTCGCCATCCTGAAGAGAATTCTCTTAGAATTCTGAAGAAGGTTTTGTCGGAATCCTGAACAGGATTCTGTTGAAATCCTGAACAGGATTCCGTTCAAATCCTAAACCAGAGTCTGTCAGAATCCTGAACAGGATTCTGTCAGAACGACATCTTATACGGAATCTTTGCACATATGAGCATTGTATTACGCAAAAGGCTAAACGTACATTCCAGTTGCCTGGGTAAGCATCTCATCCAAACAATTAACTCTTCGTTTTCCGAATTATGACACTCGGAATCCTATTCCAACGTAATAAATCTTTATTTCGGCGTTCACAGCTGATTTCCCACGGCGACACTGCATAAGCCAGTCAACAATCCGAATCAATCAGCAAATTTGCGCATTTCTTTCAACTTCTGTTAGATAATGTGTGTCACTCTCGGCCAACGGTCCAAATTATGGAACGATTTCCTGAAGGTAGACTTTGTTGAATAATACGCCGCAGCAACCGCGGCTCCATAATTTATGCCTCGAAAATCTACTTAAAAATTCATGACATGCATCCTGTCACTGTGTCAACCTCTTCGTTCGTTCGTTTGTTCGGTATGGTGAACTATATCGCATCGCGTAACTAACCTGCAAACTGATAGTATACTTTATGGATGGGCTTCCAAAACGTAGTTTTAGAGCTTTAAACTAGGAAAAGGAAGAAGAAGGTGGAAACCTGTCAACCTTTGTCAGTGTCAATGGGATGAACGAAACGAAACCAGCTTTATTCGTTGACTGTTTATTGTTTTTTTTTGCTGGAGATCATTATATAAGCGAGATTATCGAAGACGGTGTCGTCGGGTTTCCGACGGGAAGGTTTGCAAATATGGTCCATATAGGTGATACCTACTGAAATTCATTATTTAACAGCATAAATACATATGCTGGACTTGAATTGTATAGGTGTTTGTAGAGTATACCCTATTAGGCGTATGTATATACGTATGGCATAAGGACGTTAGGCATAATGTACGTTAGATGTAAATACATTAAACATCCAGCATTTGGCATGCTTCATTTTTAATAGAACCAAGCCTGGTTATCAGTTCAGTGTTCTGAGAGCAATTCCAGAGTTAGTTACTGCGATTATTTATTGATTATATGTCAACAAAAAACTAGAAATAACGGCCTTTGATAAAGAAGGCAAAATTATTGATGACATTTATTAAGCTAGAATGCCAATAATTATAGGAACATAGCATGTTGAATGAAGAAAACGGAGTATCCTATTGAAATATAAACAATTTTATCGTCAATCATACACGCTATGAACTAGACTATCGAAATTTATACATTTTGCCTTATGAAAGGTGGAACGATTATTGCAATACGAATGCTTTATGTATCGTTTTAGCATCGTCTTACATCGAGGCGTCGATAGGCGCGTGGTGTACGTACGGGCCTATCGATTGCAAGGTCCTTGATTCGATTCCAGGTTGCAGCGAAAACCTTTTTTTGTTTCCAAAAAATGTGTTTCGATAGTCCATTTGCCTGAGTGTATATCGACCGCCTAACATTAAAAATCATCCTTTTATTTAAAGAAAAGAAAACCTCTGAAGAAAATATTATTAATTATATGTGTATTACCACACTTGAAAAAGGACCGGCAAGATTGCCTGCATCTTCTATGATATTCATATTTATTAGATCTTTCATCATTGATCCACATCTCTCACAAAGTCATAGTTTCGTGAAACGTTATAATGGTAATTTAGTAATGTAGAGCATCACCAATCTTGCTTATTATATTTTCTTATTAAGATTCAGTGTTTCGCAGAAAAAAAAAACAAGATAAGAAGCCTACTTTTTTCACACGATCTATCGCTAGTATAATTTCGAGTCAATTTCAAAAATTATGCCTATCGTGTATTATGCCAATCGTCTGTTATGCCTAACGTATATTATGCCTATCGAACTTATGCCTAACGTTTGCATGCCTAACGTATTTATGTCTAACGTCGTGCGCCCGTTTTGGTATTGGCTTTGGAACGCAATTTGGATTGAAATTTGTATTGAATTGTATTGGATTGCTATTGCGATACAAATTAGGATTGCGGTTTGAATTGAAATTTAGATTTTAAATTGGATTGTAATTTAGATAATTCTGGTGGAACCAGAATGTTTTCTAAATAATTCTTTCAACAATTGAGGGGCCCAAACACAAAGGGGTGTAAGTGACGATTTGATCGGTTTTGAGTTTTATTTACTATCTCTACCGTATCTACAGTTTTCAAGCTTTCCAATGGTATTTTCAGGTGATTTTTCCGTTTAACATGAAAAACAACATAACTTGTAGAAGATTGGCTTGTTTCTCTGACTCCCATACAATTTATTTGAAATGAAAAATTTATGAAAAAACTTCAAAATCTATTTTCTTCTAGGTTTTGTCACTTCATTCGTTTGCTACTAACCCCTCAAATTTTCCAAGAACTCATCCGGGAATGTTTCTAAAGTTTCTTTCAAAAATTTCTTCAGAGGTTTGCACAAGAATGACTGCATAGATTTTTTTAAGGATATTTGCCAAGAATTCATCAGGCATTACTACAAGCATTTCTTTGAGAATTCTTCCAAAGATTATGTCAGGTAATCCTACATGGTTCTTCAAAAATACTTTGAACCAGTAATATTTTAAAGATTGTACCAGTAGTCTCCACAGAATATTTCTTTAGGTGTTACTGTTTCAATGCCGTTCCATATTCTATTATGAATTAAAACAGAAATAATATTGTGAATATAATATTTTGAAAATAATCTCGTATTATAAAATTTATAAGGAATTCTTCCTGGATTGTTTCGAAAACGTTCCATAGTTTTATCCGTCATATTTTTTTAGATTGTGCTTCCAAAAATTGAACAATTTCAAGAATTGTGTCAGAAACTTGAAAACGTTTTAAAGCATACCTAATAATAAGATTTTTTTGTGTTTAACAAATAAACTTGGGTAAACATTTTGTATAAGCTCAAAAGAACAGAAGTTTAAATTTTATTTTTTACTTCAACAATTGGGTAACCACCCCCCTTCACTCTCCGTTCGGAAAGCATGCATTAATTTCGCCCGAAAATTTTAAAGAAGCTTAGATTAGGCTTGAACTTTAATTAAGCTTGAAAGAGTTTTTTTCAGCAACGTGAAATAGCTTTTCACTTAAGCTTATTAAGTCTTCTTCCTAAAACCTGGTACCTAGCTTATCCATGAATTTTCAAAAGCTGCAGTAGCATAATAAAATAACTGTTAGAATTCTTTTTCAACCGCGAAGAAGTTTGTATCAGATGTTTTGCTAAACATATTTTTAAGCTTAAGGGACGGACCTGGTGTAGTGGTTAGAACACACGCCTCTCACGCCGAGGAGCTGGGATCGAATCCCATCCCCGAGATAGTCACTAAAAATTTTCAGTGACGACTTCCTTCGGAAGGGAAGTAAAGCCGTTGGTCCCGAGATGAACTAGCCCAGGGCTAAAAATCTCGTTAATAAAGATAGAAAAAAAATTCTTAAGCTTGAAAAACCTGTTTTAATCCCGATATTTTGTAATGGTTCTTCCACTAGTTTTCCCATAAACTTTCAATATCTCTTCCCAAATGTAGTATCAAAAGCAGTAGCGTAGCTTGGTGGTCCGCACCGGGCTCCGAAATCATAATTCCCATGCTTTTTATTATGGATGTGTGTATTCCAGTGATTACTACGCGACTATTCCAAAAGTTTACACATTCCTCAAGGAAAAGCTTCATGAATTCTTCTACACAACAAAAAAATCTTAAATAACCATGGCACGTAAACTTTAATGGCTAAATATTCAACGATAAATAATGTAAACTGCCTCATTGCATTCGGGAATGCTTACAATCTTGAGTGAAACTGAAACATATCACGATCTTGCATCCAATTTTCGACAATATTGCATGCTTTCTTGCATCTGATCTTCGAGATTGCAAAAGAGAATGTTCGGTTAACACGATTGTACGCTGAAACATCTGTCAAAAATAATGCACGTGAATGGATTGACGGCTCGGTCATTCCATGTGCATTATTTTTGATTGAATATTCAGCGTAAAGCCATGTAAACCGAGCAGTTTCGCTTGCTACATTCTTTGAGAGAAGACGTTTTGCGCACAATTTTTAGGGCTTTTGTTAGCAATGTTGAATATAATAGCAGTGTTTCTAGGATTCACATTAAAAATGACTTTACATTATTGAAACTAACATTACGTGACGTGTGAATCTACGGTGTGTAGTGATTCGTCTTGAGCTTCGTTCAGAAATACGTACACAGACTCCTCCAGGAATCCCTCCAGAAATTATTTTTAAGATGCTCCTAGGAATTTGATTCGAAAATTCCTTCTTTCTTTCCTTGTAAGCTTCTCTACGAAATTTTTCTACTGAATTATTCTTTTATTACTATCTCAGAGTAAGATCTGGAGAAATTCTCGAGTAATAAAGAATACTTCGAAAAGCTTTCATTTCAATTTTGTCAATAATATACTGTGGAATTTCTAGAACTTTAGAAGAAATACTTCAAAGATTATCTCAGGAATTGCTCCATAAATTCTTACCGGAATTATTTTATTTTTTTAGGAAGTACTCCAGGAATTTTACGATAAACTCAAGCGGGGCTTCCTCATAAATTTTGATTTCTTTTGAAGATAACATGACTAACCCCTCTACCGACAGCTTCATTTTTTACGGCAATGAAAATATTCAAACCTTGATAACTTTTTTGTTTCTCGATATTTTTGCACCATTTTTTCACAAGTTCTCAAAAAAGTTTTTCAGTTTAATAATCCGTGTCGATATCTGTTATTGGTAATCTAGTTTTAAAGATATTTCGATGTTCCTTGGGGACCAACATTCTCCATATAAAATGGCGGCCATTTTGTTTTACGTCAATTTATCAAAAAAAAAATAAAATGTGGGCTATACAGAGCTAGGTTATAAGGAGCTGCTCTGAAAAAAATCATACAAATCGGTTAAGTATTCTAGGATATACCTAAAAATTACGATGAGAAGTGTTTTTGAAGTTTTTAAGATATTTATTTGGCCAGCGTGGTACCAGACATATAAATGCTCATTACTCAAAGACGGCTGCAACAAATTGCTTCATTTTTTCACAACATACTCTCATTCATGTTTTGTTCCGAAAAGTGAATATCCGCATACGATAAAAAAAGCTGTAGCCTGAGATATTAACATGGGTTATAGCTACGCGTCGGTCCCCCAAGGAATTTCGGAATATCTCAAGATTCAGATTACCAATCACGCTATGTCTGAACCAGCAGATTATGCAAATCGAATGTGCCTCGGATTTTTTTTGCTAGAGTTCAGCAATTGGGTTATATTTTCATGATCGGTATGTCTTAAAACATTCCATCGGTGAGATTTTGATTTTTTCCACTTTTTAGCTATTTTTTCATATACAGGATCAATGAAAATCACGTTTTCCTTTACATTTCAGCCCATATAAAATGTATTAGAAAAATTTCACCGATATAATATTTTGTAACCTTAATTTAACAGCTAATTTAGGGTTAATGACCACAAACTGCTACAGCAACTATTTTCATAAATTCTTTGAGATTTTCTAGGGATTTCGTAGAAAAAATCCTGCAAGAAATTATATTTTCCAATATTTATTTTATATTTTTTCCTGGAGATTCATCCAAGACTATCTCAAGAATCCAGAAGAAATCCGGAACGCATCTCTTTTGTATGAATGCATCCTTTATTGTTTTTATTTCAGGAATTTTCACCAATTATTTCTGAAAATAAATCCTTACCATCTCCTTAAAAACGTTCATTTTTCTCTAAGAAATCTCTCAAGGTGTTTTAAGCTATCTGAACAAGTCTAAACAAAAATAATAGAAAATCCGAAACAAACCCCCAAGGAATCTCTTGAGTTATAACTGAATTCTTTGGAAGAATCGCTGGATGCATTTCAAGAAAGTTCACTTCCTTGAAAAACTAATCCTTAAAGAAATAATTTTTGACGGTATCTTTGAAATAAAATTCTAGATAAATTTCTCAAGATATCTTGAACGAAAATCTGGGAGGAATTTCTTGGGAAGTTTGTGAAGGAATTACTTGGTTCTTGGCGAAATCATGGAATCAATAACTCAAAGTTTGATAATACTTAAATTGCATTCTCAGAAAATCATTAAAAACATATAGTAATATTTAGCATAACGTCACGAGTAATTAACAATCAGCTGTTACTTCAGTATTAAATATTTTAGGCCTTGTTTTCAAGCTGGAGAATCCCAAAAACCTTACTGGTATAATTTGTACAAGATCCCTCTAAACAATCTATGTATTGATCATACCAGTGTATGCGAAGGATATTTGAGAATTTGAAATCGGAATCTCTGCCACCCGTATAGCCCGAGACTAGATTATGGTTGAAAATATTGAATTCCTTAACCGATCACTACGAAGTTCATAAGAGCATTTTTCAGTTTTCATTTTCTGCTGATCTATGAAATGCATAATTATTTTCGTCAGTTTCGTAAAGTATCAGTCTGAAATATAAATTGGTTTCTTGTGGCTAAAATTCATAAGGCATTTTAGTGATTTTCGCTAGTACAGTTTCCTCAGTGATGGTCCTTGTTCTGCCTCTTTTTGGTCAAGTTTTCCAGGCATGAGGTCTGTAAAGTTCATATTCAAGGCACTCAGCCACTACCAGGTCGTATTGGCATATTTTTCTTCACTAAATGACATCTTGATTTCTGAATAAAAAATTAAAAACGACTTCAACGATCAACTAAAGTTCCATTATTTTCAATTAGAAATGGTAATGTTGATCAGTGTCCTAAGAATTCAACCGAATGCTAGCACGAAGCCAATTTGACTATGAGAGCGACGAGAAAGAGAGTGGGTGCAACACACGCACTCATTCAGTTTCACCCACTGCATTATGGGGGATTAGGCGGTCATAAATCTAAAAAGTTTTATGTCCTAAATCAATTTTGGTTATTTTTGTGTTAAAACTAACATATTTATTGAGAAAAATCCAAAATTTGAAGAGCCTACTTGCTTTTGTTTCTGAGATATACACTATTAAAGTCAGCAATATATGCTATATTTACAGTTTTTGGCTAAAACAAATCCTTGTTTTTCAAATTCATCAAACAATTACATTTTTGATTAATGCTCTTCATCCAAACGTTCTCATGAAGGTTTTTGCATAAGCTTTCTGCTGGACTATTAAAATAATGTCATATCACTAACAGGAAAAATAAACAGGAAATTTTTGAAAATAATGTCAAATTTGAATTTTGATGGCCAAGAACTTTTTTTTCTCGTATTTCCCCACACTTCTGTTTAGATAGAAATCAAGCTTAAAACTTCAACAAACATGTGCCGCAGAAAAATCTTGCAACAAATTACAACTCTGGAAGTTATTTCATTATTAATTTTTTTGTCATTTGAATTTTTTTACCGTGCATGCTTAGAATGAGATTTCTTCCACATTAACAAAGTTAACAGATGGTCAAAATCTCTTTATTTTTAGTTGACCTACAAATATAGTGATTTATGTCGAATTTTTTCCCCTTAGGGCAGCCATCTTCAAAATAGGATGGCCAGAAAACATGATTTTAGGAAATATAAATTGAAGCGATTTTCAATCTGTTATTTTCAAACCAAAGGTAGTGAATTCGTGATTTGTTTTACTTTTTTATTCATAACACCACCACCGCCACCATGAGTTTCGGAAAAATATTTCTCCATCAGGTCTCTATAGTAAACATCAATCGATCTTTGTCGAACACAAACAAAAATATGCTTTTTCGATTTCTTTGACATCAGTTAGTACCTTGGTATAGTTAGTATACTGGCAATTGAATTTTGTATATGAGTAGAGTATTAAACTGTCAGTGCTTCTAAAAATGATACTATTGTTGAAAAACTAGAAACAATGTAAGCACCAGCAAAAACAGTGATAAGTGAAGATATGGACAATCACGATGTGATTTCTCTTTTTGATATAAAATTAAATCAAATGGAGAATGTTGAAAATGCTTTCAAACATATTTGGATCAGTAGAAGAAGTTTACGATAACTTAAAAGATTTTTCTCGTGATTCTGATATTTTACAAATTTAGATCATATCTTGCTGGAAACAAAAAAAAAAACGCAATGAAACTAAAAAAAATGGACCGCCTGGTTGTACGGGGATCCTCTATAGTGCCCTGTTGTTGTCATTTCAATATTCAATTTGACGCTGAACGAAATCTCCCGTCCTTAATTGAATGATTTGTAATTCACATGGCTTCAAATCTCCATATTCCTTATATTTGAATTGTGAAAACAAAAATGAATACCA
Source organism: Aedes aegypti (assembly GCF_002204515.2). NCBI lineage: Eukaryota > Metazoa > Arthropoda > Insecta > Diptera > Culicidae > Aedes > Aedes aegypti. The sequence goes on from NC_035109.1 coordinate 331,833,718, forward strand.
TCCAACTTATGGAGGATTTTAATTTCTTCCATATACCGAATAGAAAATCATTCAATTCTTGTACAAAATATCACATGGAAAGCTAATGACATCGAATGTTACTCTTTATGATATTAAAATAAAAATATATCCTTACTTTGTAGCATGCGCCATACTATACAAGGCTGGATTCGACGGATATTAACCACAAATCGCGTACATCGATGGGTTTTATAATCACTAGCATTCACTATGAACGCCTTTAGGCAGACACCATTTCCGGCAGATGAGAATGATTATTTTCTATACATGTGTTTTCTTGACAATAAAAGTGCACGGTTATTCAGGAAATCAACGTTTAGAGATTATTTATTTTCAATTTGAAGTCTTCTCAATTCATAACTAGCATGCAAAGAAAGTTGTTGACGTTGATAAATGATGATCATTCAATTTGAAACATATTGTTGCTGCCAACACTGCTAAAGCTAAAAGATGTTTGTGTGTGATGGGTAAAGCAAAATGATAGGAGAAAAGAGATTTGTGAACCACAGTACTAAGCAGTGTAGTGAATAGTCATGCAGGTGTGATTTCTCGCGAAACATTTCTAAAGGACCTATGTACAAATGAGAGATTCTCTCCTCTCTCATTCTCTTTCGATTATAACAGTGGAATACTAAAAATTTTGGGAAGCTTTTCACTATAGATCGAAAGTCAATTTCCTTGACTAGCGTTTCATACGAAAAACGCAACAGAAGAGGTTAATGTGACACAGTTATTAATGAAAGAGAAAGTAAACAAAGAGAGCCTCTCAATGTTAGATAGGTCCTTTAGTAATGTTTCGCGAGGTTTATTTGCAGCTATCAATTGAGTTAGTTGCTAAAATCCTTAAACTATTTACAGCTACCAGTAGTATTTACATGCACAATGAATTAAATGAAGTTATAGTTAATATCACAGAAATCATCACAGTAAGTTATTAGACAATCACAAAATTTATTATTCTAACCTTAATCTACTATCACAGGTATGAGAATAAATGAAAGTCATCCTGATTCTGTCTGAAAAAGTATATGGGGCTCGGATGAGGCAAAAATCATTCTATATAGGTGGGAGATTTCGTTCACTGTAAAAGCACTGAGTTGAGAACTGAATATAAAAAATACGAATGTATTTTATATAATTGGTGTAAGAAAACGATAGTTTGATGCTTTCATTTGGTGAATCATGATTGTCTTTGAAGAACAAAGTACAACTTTTGCAATTTGCGGATGTTTTTGTGGGGGTATTTTGATGAAAATGATCTCTTCACAGGTGAAATTGAATTTGCTGCCACTGAATGTCAGTAGGTGGATGAGAGTCAGTGTAGAAAAAATAATTGAAAAACTGACTGCACGCTCTATCAAATCAAAAAAAAAAACATTCACACAAAGAAGAAATCAACAATGACGGATCCTACTAAGGGTCGGCGTTGTTGACTGTACGTTTAAATATGCAGACACTGATGTTGATGGAAAGGATTTTATGATTTTGATTACTTGATTAGTCACATGCTAATTGTATGTTAGTTTAGCAGCACATATCTTCATTTCAAAGAGCCCCTGAACATGACTCCGCACCAGGCCCCGAAAACCCTAGCTACACCACTGATCAAAAGTACAGTTAACTCTCCCTTACTCGATATTCCGTATCTCGATATCGAGTTAGAGAACCATAGTAAAATTTGGTTTTCATGGCTAACTCGATGGTCCCTTGGAACGCAGTTGCACTGCTTTTGTGTTCTGTAACTCGATACCTCCATAACACGATGGTCCCTTTACCATCGAGTAAGGGAGAGATGACTGTATTAAAATCTGTTACAAAAACAAAATTTTCTCAAAAATTACATGGTTTGCATAGAGTAATAGCTTATTTTAATGAAAACAGCATCTTCGATTCCCTACAAATATCATTTATTCAACATTATTAATTCTCCTCTATTGTTTCATTCACAGGTATGTCACCATAAAAAAGGCACCAAAGTCTACAAATTGAAGTAGTAACCGTAAGTTTTATATACACGTCGGGTGCATGTAAGCCATTGCATTTCCAAAAAGAAAGCTTGACTCGATTTTGATGACAATTAAGTGAACTACATTGCTAAGCTTTAAATACAATCATACCGAAAACAAACACCAAACCTTTTCCATCACCCCATTTTAATATAAAAATTAAAAACAAAAACGTGCATCTGATCAAATTTTGCACAAGTCACGCACACTCCCAAACGTGACCACCGGCTGTAGCCGCAGCCTACTTTGATTATTTTACAAGGTAGTAAACGAACGACCAAATGCGTTGCAATCGATCAAGGCAACGCGAAACGCTCCGACACAAAGCCAGAGCGCATGCAAACTTGTCACCAGTGCAAAGTCAGCCATATTTGTGTAGGGTAGAAGCAGCGGTTTTGATCAGCCTGAGAGACAATCGCGTTTCAATCGATATTATGCATGAAAAATATTGGAACTGAGCTTAACCCGATACTCATCGACTCATGGAAATATCGAGTCATAATCATGCCGGTGCTTCTACCCTATGTGTTTTATCAAAGCCGTCTACGTTCGTGATGTGACGCAACCGCGCGACCGTCTCAAAGCAAGTGATCAGTCGCGATTGATTTGCGCGAATCAGCAAAGTCAACAGGCCGCACCGCACCATTCTAAAACCTTTCCGTCGTATCGTAGGCATAAAGGTACCTATATTTGTGTTCCATGATGCGTGCCGTCGTTATGGTGACGAAGACGAATCTCGAACATGTCAAATTTGGAAAAATTTTAGGCAACCACGTAAACCGACGGCTGCTTTCGGTTTACCAAAGGGAAGGTTCGTCGCTGGTTGCCAAAAATGTCGCACAATTGCACACGGCATTGGACGGTGGCTGTTTTGCTTTCCTTGCGATGGATTGATTATGAAAACAATTCCAATTGACAGCAATATTAAATGGTTTCAGTTGAGCCATTGTTATTATGTTTAGGGCCGGAAACGTGACGAATCGTCAATTTTTGACCGGACTGTTTCTAGGAATCGTTTTCGAGTTGTAAACTGATTCAGTTCGGAAAATAAACACCTTGGCGCTTTACAGGTAACTGACAGACCGCTTAGTTACCATTCGATCAGTCAGGCCATGGGACGGCGCCTACTGATAGTCAGCTTTGTAAAACGTGACATTGTGGTTATGCTCAACAAATTATCAGAAAAATCCCACGATAGTCACGTTCCTTTCAGCTACTTTTGATAGTGAAGGCTTCGGTTGGACAAATTACAAAAACCATGGCTGACCAGGAACAAAGAAGACTCTCGAAACACTCACCTGAGCACTGATTCCCAGTTTTTCGTCGTTCGGTGTGATTTCATGCTAGGTAGGGCTTGGTTGAGCTTCGAGTTTAACAAAAAATGAGAACATTTTAGTAATCAGCGAGACCAACAACGACAAAAATAGAAATCCTTTTAAATGCTTTGTTGAAACCAGGGTTGCCAACAAAAAATGTTATCTTTCAAGACGGTAAACTTGATGCAATGGCAATCCTGATTTAGATATCTCCTGTGTTTGTAGCAAACACTGAAGCGTGGCAAAAGTTTGTTTATATGTTCCGGGGTTCAGAGACGAGTTGTTCTCTGTCTGAGGCGAGAGCTGCTAGAACCTAGCTCGTGTGAAAAATTACGTCAACCATTTGTATTGTGTATTTGCCGCCAGGTTAATGTAATTTATCGGACGGAATTAGTCACGGTGTTTTGTTGTTGAATCTGAATGATGATTAAAGATGATACTTGGAAGGAAACCTGGGTCAATTGTAGGATTATAGAAGTACTGGAACGATGTAGGAAATGAATGGATTTTTAAATGAAATTCATAAAATTGTATTTATAATTTCAAAACACAAATAAGTAATTCATAAAAAAAAGAATTCAAATTACTACTTTACTACGCAACTTTCCAAAGTGGTAAATTTTATTTGGATCAGTAATAAAAATAGATCAAATTGTCTCTCAGCGTGAAAACCACAGCGAACCTAAAACATCGAGAAAATGGAAAACAGAGTAAAAATAGCAACATGGAAAACAGTTTCTCCCATACATGAGCACATGCCAGCAGCGCCACAAGCGGGGGAGCGATGATCATAAATATAAAAGAAGCAATAAAAACAAATCTACTGTGAACTACCATTTACACGCGATTGGGAGTCTGAGAGAAAAAAATGCACCTACCGGGGGGGGGGGGGGGGGGGGGGGTCAGAAATGCATCCAAATCGCGGAATCGCGGAGAAGACCCTGCTAACAGCTGTCTTCCCGTTGCATCGGTCGGTCGGTCCGTCGGTGAGTGCTTTGCGTGGTCACATGACGAAGCTGCGGGCATGCAATAATACGCGGCGAACAGCGAGAGCAAAGCTGATACGCGTGGCGAAAGAGATTCGGAGGAGAGTGAAAATATGCTCGCTCTCTCAGTGCTGAACGCCTACAGCACGCTAAAAATGTTTCACATTATCTTAGGATTACTTCAATTTTCTAAGAATCTTGCTCAATAAACGGTAGAAACTGAGCACCACGTTCTCCATATTCGCTCCCAGTGGATGAATTGGAGAGGAAGCAAACAAAACAAACACATTTATTAACATTACACATTGAATTGATTGAGCTTGAACTGAGTTTGATGAACCGCCCGTGGTTGCTCCTCTAGTATCGCCAGATCAATTGTACATACACTAGGAACGAGCTAAATGATTACTTAGGATTAACAATAATGTTCTAATTTTAAACATCAATTTTGTTATATTAAAATGCAGGTCAATGGGGGAAGAGAATGAATTTCATTGAATTTTATCGACACTTATTTCCATAAGATCTTTGGATAATTTCACCTAGAATTATTACAGAGATTACTGTTCGAGTACAACCAGCAATATCTCAGGGGTTTTACTGGCTCCATAGAAATTAGTTCAGCAGTTATCCCGATTCATTTGAAAAGTCATTTATTCAGGATTGGATAGTGCATATTGGACGAAGTGAACTTAAGGATCCAAACAGACGTCCAAAATTAATCTATTTATCATAAAAAGCTATAAATGGAAATAATGTTTAAACTAAGAATTTAAGACTCATTCTTTTACATAATCGGTGTAGCACTCTTCATGGATTAAATAGAACTTCTTAGAAAGATCATATTGCCTCTTGTCTTAGGAGCACAAATTAAACGTCGTTCTGTGGAATATATCAGCCAAAAAAGTTGCCCACTGTTTTCTGCGAGTGCACAAGCAGGTCTGCGTGGGATCAGTGTAACCATGTTCTCAAGGTAGTTTTTAGAGTCTTCTTTAATAGGTTTCATAGCAAAATCTTACAGACATTCCTAAAAGATATTTTCAAGCATACTACCTTAGAAATTCCTCCTAGAAAAACTGCTAATATATTTAATTAATTTCATAAACGATAGCCATCTTTAAGAACGGCAGAAAGTAGTCAAAAAAATCAGGACGAGCTTCAACAAAGTTTTTTTTTTTTTTTAAGAATGTCCAAGACCATGCCTTATATAAGTGATTGATAATTTCAGAATATAGTTCTATTCTTCGGACACGACTCACAGGCTCAGTTTTACCTTCTTCTAACATCAATTGAATAACGTGAGGGTTCAAGAGACATTTATAGGTTTTGAGTTGTACAAAGAAATCTTCATCTTCAATTATCTAGCTAATCAACAAAGATTTTTTTTTATTAACAGGAAAAATCTAACAAAAATGATCAGAAACTTACTTGTTCTTTTGGCTTGTTCTATCAAATATAACTGAAACCGCAGTATATCCGATTAACGCATATGAGCTAAAAGCTTTCAAAAAACATAAAAGATTATCAAAAAAGGAAAAGAAAATGAAGAAAGAAAGTTTTGACAAATGAAATGTTTAAAAGTTAATGCAAATATACTGAAATGTTAAAACATCGAGAATCATTGAGAAAAAGATTGATAATCAATAAATCTTTTAGTTTGAAACCACTGATAATAAATGAGTTTTCTTATTTTCATTGTAGGAACCAATTATTCTGATTTTTTTAGGATTTTTCTTCTCATGAAATCTTGGGTAGCATTCGCTTCTCACTTCACTTTCTATTACAGGATACTCTAGAGCAGTAGTTTTCAAGTCGTGCTCCCAGGAGCACTTGGTGTTCCTTGAAGCCTTACCATGTGCTCCGCGACTCTTCTATAACTTTATACTGATACTTTTAAGTATATGAACTTTAAGCTTTGGATTTGCTTGAAATTTGATTTTATCTCTACCTTAAGATGTTGATGATAAAACAGCCAAATATATAAAATAAATAATTAAAACCCACTGAATTTTAAAAATATGGATTAACTAACTCGTATTTGAGGATAGTTGTTGAGACAAATAATTGATCAATGTATCTGTGTAGGCTTTTCTTCAAATGAAACGCGCTGATACCTTTAATTATTTGGGTTTCTTCTGCTGCTTATATCTAAAGTATTTTCCTACTCTTTTTCATTTCGCTTGTAAAAGCGTTCCATTCAAATTCTCAACAGAATTTAATGCAAAATAAAGGGTATGTCGCCACAAAATTCTCGCTCAGTTTACCGAAACAAAAATAAAAGCTAGCATTTTTCTAAGACAAGAGTTATACGTTTGCACCATAATATTTCGAAATATTTGGTGGAAATCCTAATAAAATTCAATTCGGTATGTTTCAATTTGAACCTTGAATGGCCTGAACAAAGAAAACTTACCGTTTCAGATTAGATTAAACTGCTTGCAAATTAAATTTAACTTTGAAAAGACATTACAAACAGAATATTAACTTTCCGATTTTTATTTTGATTGTTGGATCGAATTACGCGTGTCTAAATTCCGATTGCTTACGGAATCACGATAATGAGCAGATGCTTCGCGCAACAAAATAATTCTAAAAGGTACTCCGCGAGCCAAAATGTCCGATAACCCCTGCTCAAGAGGTATCTGAGAACTTGAATCGTTGACTGAATTCAATCTCGAACGCTTAAATATGCTAAAGATTTTGAATTCCATCCTCTTTTTTTTTTCACAGTGGACAATATAACAAAGCTTTGTTCGATTTCCATTCGCAAAAGTCTGAAGGATGGATTGATGTCAGTTCCGTTGACCGACACAGCCAGTTAAAGTTTTATGATCATCTTAAATTTCTTTTTTCACATATATGTTAACGCATACAGTGTCGTATTCTTACTTAAAACTAAGATGAAACTAGTTGTCTCTAGTAAATTATTTGAGAATAATTGAGGAATATTAGAGGGACTACTATAGAATGTATTGGAAGAAGTAATATAACAATTCTTTAAACAATATTGAAGGAATCTCTGAATGGTTGCCGGAGCAATATGTATCTACAAAACTTCACATCTACAAAATTCTTAAAACATCCCCTGTTAAAATTTGGAAAATTCAAGGAGGAATACCAGTAGACTCATGAAGAATTTTAACTCAATTATGGTAAACAGCATCCTCCTACAGTTTGAAAAGATGTAAAAAAAAATTGACTGTCCACGTGCCATTTGAAGTTAATGTATAAATTACTATGGAAAAACCCTATATTTTGTTTTCAACCCTCTATCTTTTCGTTATTATATAACAGTGGGACACATTTGAATATCATGAACAAATGTGAAATTTCCTCGTGAATTTTTGTTTTAGTCATTTTAGCAGAATATGAGAGCATCTAATTACACCAACGAATAGGGTCCCCGTACACGCCTTTTCACTACGGAATGGTTATGTTTTGGTAATGTTTCATAAAGTCATTAATCTATATAGTAAACTCAACTTGATTTCCCAATTTTTTTCTTCAGGCATCCTTACAATGAATGCAGCTCACCATGCACGGGAAAATTTACTCACTCACCCGAACGCCACCGATAAAAAATATCAAAACAACTGCTGCTACCGAATATTCAGTGATAGCTGAACCGTACTGGGTGGAGTGTAGCATGAAAGCGTCGAAACCGATTATGTAAAAGCGAGAATCGGAAGGAACATGAAGAGAAGTGAATACCAATACACTTGTATCTGCGAGGCATGAGAGAACGCATTTAGCATCCATTCGCCGAATGCATTGAACTGACTGAGTGGATTCTCACTCACTGAATCATTCTGTGGTCTGGATTGCAAGTCAGTGAACGCTCATCAGCACTCAAACCCGAATGTCACTCGAACAAAATCAGAATGTAAACAAATATTCGGTATTGCATTCGGCTGCTTTCGGCTTTCAGAATCGGTAGCGATTCAATCAGTTGCCGTTTTTTGTTTCGCTTAGTGCTCGCCGAAGAAGCATAATGGGCACTGTAAATTGAAACATTCGGCTTGGTTATAGAAACGGCTGTCTCGCTCCCAACTGTGCGTGGAAGCGAGTGAGGGAAACGCAATAACCGAGTGAGAGTTTCCCATGCTTGCAGCCCACTCTATAGATTCGTAGCATAGTCTTTTCCTATAAAAATCTGCCTTGAAATGGACTGTTTAGAAGTCTGGTCATCAAAGGATGGCATAACAAGATCTTAATGATATGCTTGAAACAAACCCAATTTAAAAAAAGGTTTTGATTCTGGCACGGTTTGGTTTTTTGGCAACTGAAAATTTCGACCTCGTTGACAAAAACAGAATCCCACTTTATATAGAAATGTCCTCAAACTCTCCTTAAGTGTAATCTTTCCAGCTAGAATAAAACATAGTACTTCAGATTTCTATGTTCTACTGAAAAATAGCAATGTTGCTCTGGGAGTGTCTGAATGATCAATTGGTTTAGACTTTGGAATGAATAATAACAAATAATCTAGATATTCTATAAAAAATGTGGTCTTGGCAAAGCTGTAGCTGAAAAGACTTCACTTAAAAAGAGTAAGTTCACTTTTGCATAAAATATTATGATGATCTTCCAACTGAGATTGAACACAAAATATTGGCTTTTCCATAGTAATTTTCATATGAACTGCAAATATGTGCACATGCACAGTTAATTTTCTTCTTGATCATTTCATACCTTTGGAGGGTGTCCGGCCAAATGCCATTCGGCCAAATGACCCTGAACCCTTTAAAGAATGATTTTTTATCATGATGGACATATTTAAGGATAAGGAAACAAATCTTTAAAATTGGCATCAGTCTATTGCATTAAATGGTTAATAGAGAAAATCAGAGCATAGTTGGGATAATACCTTTAAAAATGTCAGGATCACCTTAACATTGCTTGCTTAATTGCCGAATAAAAAATATCTGCAGGGAGTTAAGGTGAAACAACTCGGAATCCAAAGATGGCCGGCACAATGACCGACTTCTCCCCCTACTCACGTTTTCAAAAGCACAAAACTGGAGAAATAGTTGGCAAACGATCCTAATCTTTTCATTTTAAGCTTTCTGCTAGTGCACAAAGCCAAAATAAAAAGTGCACTGTTGTGGGATGCTTCATTCGCAAGATTTGTGCCTTTGAAGTTTCAGTGCAATCTTAGAAGTTGATTCCAAACTGTTTCACCTTTAGATCGATTTGAAAATAAACACTCCGATCATCTTCCACGAGCTTCAAGCGATCACTCTGGAAGTTCCTAACTCACTTAGTTGACATTCAGCTTCCTCTGTAAATTCCTATCTTCTTCATAATATATCTCGCATTAAGTTTCTTAAGGGCGTAACTGCAGAAACCTATTTCTCTTAATCATTTTTTTCTTAAGTTAATCACTATTTTTAATTCCATTAAGAGTTCTTATCGTTCTTCGTTAAACTGCATCGAAGTACGTTACGTAAATAGTTTGAATTTCGCGTAATAAACTGACAAATCCGAAGAGAAAATCGACGAAAAGATAGGAGTATCATTGAAGATACGCCTGTATGATACTAAATGAGAGATATATATATGTTGAAGCTTAACTAGTAATGATTGATTTTTTTCAAAATCCTTCGATGTGTTGAGTTCAAGTACATTGTATCTAAGAAGTTCCACAAGATTGTTGTTTAAAATTGTATTGGGTTTTGCTAGAAAACATTTGACAAAACGGTAAAATTCTCAAAAATTGCTAGATTTTCTCTCCACATACGATAATTTCACGAAATCATAGCTTTTCAGGTATTTAAAATTATTTCATTTCAAATTTACTTATGTCAAATGTCTATACTTTTGGAAAGGCAACAAAAATTTAAGATTTTTACATGTTTTATTGGATATACACGGACTTGGTTTTGACCCTTTCAAAAATCTATTCCCATTTCATATACTTAAGTTTATAATTTCCAATAAAATAAGCGACAGTTTGATTGTTTATCATATCGGCAATGATAAATATATTTTATCAGATTTTATTGTACATACTTCATCACCCGGCACAAATTTCACACACAAAAAAACGCCCATAAATAACGCAATTTGTGTAAAACTGAAAAGAAGAGCTTCCAGAAATGTAACACCATCAACGAACATCAAATCTACAAATCTACTCTTAAAAGTAAAAGAATAAAATGTGTGTAAATCAAATTTTTATCTGCATTAGTTTTGAAATGGTAGTATGGTAAAGTCGTGCCCATACTTTCTGGGACACCCTATACGTTTCATGAAATCATGACCATTATTTGAGAATTTGTATGCGCTGGACGTTACACTAATTAGCTATCACTTTTTTCATCTAAGTCAAGGCGTGGACCCAGGGACGATCTACCAATTTAGTTGATTTTTGAAATAACATTTTGCTTTCCAACCTAACCACTGAGTTTTTGCATTCATGCTAGATGTGGTACTTGTTAGATTGACAGTTTTGAAATTTTCGCATAGTATTATACCGAAACTATCGGCACAAAAGCCGAAACGACTTCAATATTTGTGCTACTTGTTCACCTGTGACAAATGTAAATATAATCTCTATTGAAAAATGTTTCATTTTATGAAATAAGTTCATGATTCCATATCCTGCTTCATGATTTCATGACTCAATTTGCCGCTTTTGATCACCAACATTGAAATTAAAATGAATTAATAAATTCATAAATTAATGAAAAATGCTTATGTTTTCACGAACTGTAATCATGATATAATATCAAAAATGGGAAGCACAAATGACAGATACATTTAATCCATGAGTGATGCTTATGCTTTCATGAATTTTATTCATTGCCGCATTTTTTCCCGTGTATTCATAATGCACTGCAGTCTCTTCCGAGAATATATATGTTCAAAAAATCTTGAAGCAAAAAAAAAACCGGAAAAAAACGAATGAAGTCATAAAAACTCTTCCATTTCTTAATTATGAGTAATTCTCGCTGAGACCGGCCCACTATTTACACTTGATTTTTCAAAATGTTCAAATTTTCGCAAAAATGCAGTGGCTGCAAAAACCACTAAAATTCAATGTTCTGAAAAAAAAAACCCAATATGGCGGTCAAATTCAATATTTATGGTCGCCAAATACAGTCAACGCTCAATATTGAATGGACCATCGAGTTGGGGAGGTATCGAGTTATGGAACACAACATCAGTGCAACTGTGTTTCATGGGACCATCAAGGTAGCCATGGAAACCAACTTTTACTATGGACCGATGCACGCGTTCACTATTTGACGTTTGAGCGGTGCCGTGTTATTTAGGTTCCCATGGCAACAAGTGAATTCAGCACCGCTCAAATGTCAAATTAGTGAACTAATGTATTGGTCCATGGTTCTCTAACTCGATATCGAGATACAGAAGGGAGAGATGACTGTACTTATTTTTTTTTAAATGAAGCTACTATGTGTTCTCTTTTTCCAAAATCATGTTATTGTGAAGGGGTTGTTCAATAAATTTCTTAGTTATGGCAGTTTGAGTGAGCCAAGAATTGTCAAAAATCGAGAGGTCCTCATAAACTCAAAAGAGGTCTATCAATTTGATCAACCGACTGCAGTTCCTTCATTTATGCGACAGGAGCTTTCGAATGAGCATAAATTTGAACATTTTGATTGACCAAATAGTGGGCCAGACCCAGCGAGTATTATTCTCTATCAGAAATCAAAGGGGAAATAAGAATAACCTCATCAGTTTTTTGAGGGTCTGCTTTATTTGGTCTTTTGTACACACGGTTTTAGATGCATACATATTTTTTAATAATAGATACGACTTTGTGTTATTTAACTGCCAATGTAAATTTTAAATTAAGCGTGTTTATCCACGCGCTCACCTCTCCCACGCTTCGCGCGTGAACGCCGAATTCTCCCGCTCTCTCACCATTCCGCGCTCTCTCACGCGCTCCACCTTTCAACAGCTCGACCCAAAGGGGGACCATGCACGCCACCCTAGCGCAACAACGCCAGTTAGTCAAACTCGAAATACGAACTCGCTTGGATCGCGTCGCTGCTAGACGATCCGTCCTCCGTCAATATACGCGCCGCGGTTTAAAGTTTTTAGATTGGTGAAGGTTGTTTTGTTTCGAGCGCGAGTGTGTCCCCTTGTCGACCCTCATTGGCCCTTCCTCTTGGTCCTCTGAGCGGACGAAGTGGTCATGTGCTACGAACTGCAGTTGCAACTGCTGCATCGATGAGGGACCCAACAACTGTTACCATTAATTCGAAATTTCCGTTTTTCGCTCGCGAACCGTAAAAAGGTGTAATTTTGAAATGGGGTATCGCGGGAAGCCGTGTATGAAGGGCCGAATGCGCTCAGGCGTAGCCTACGTTGACACTGTGGTTGCCGTTTGACAGGCGACTTGCATTGTGAAGTCGAATCCGCCTACTTCTGTTGGGCGCTTGTGTGGAATTGCTGTGAATGTCTAAGCAAATGGTGGGTGTATCGTACGGAATCGAGTGCATCATTTGCATCAACCGCGTGAAACGTGCCGCTAATAAATCCACAAAGGATTAAGAGTGAAACGGAAGAAAAGGTGGAAGTGCGGATCAAATTTGAATGATTTTTTTTATTTCATTGACGACCAAGTGCGCTGTAGTTGTGTAGTGTCTGCGTGGAATAGAAAAGGGGGAGTTGAAGGAAGCGCAAATTAACGAGTTGTCAACCTCTCCACGGAAAAGTACATCGATCGACTCAGGGACGGTGTGTGACGGTATAGTGAAACAGTTGAAAGCAACCGGAAGAGTAGCAGCAGCAAGCAAATTAGAAAACAAAAGGCACACGAAGATCATCAAAGCGGTGTTGGATAGCAGATCGCGACTAAAGTAAGTGCGTGTTGTATTGGGAAATTGCTTTGGAGCGAAATCGAGAAGCGCAAGCCAGCAACAACAAGTTCGAGGAGGCGGCAACGGGAAGGAGTGTGTATTTGTGCGTGGTTTGCTGACAGCGTTGAAGCGATCCAGTACAGTGTTCGGGTGCGATGAAAGTTATTAGGCGAAAACTAAAAAGAAACGCGCTAGTCGGTGTGGTGATTGGTGTGACACGACGAGTGACGAATGATGATGGGTGGAAATGAGTTTGGCTAATTTGGAGAGAATCGTTCGGGTAGAATACCAAGTAGGCGGCGGAAAATACTGGAACAAATTCGCTGGTGGGATTCGTGGCGAAGATTGTGGTGATAGTGATTCGCGTGAAGGTTGTCCAGAACGGGTGGAAAAAAGTGGCTTTCTGTGTCAAACAGCCGGTTAGAGTGGTTCGCGATGTGGCGGGTTGGCGCCCAACAAACCAGACACGGTGTCAATCGAAATGGAGAAAAACTAGATGCCGACGACAGGAAGGCATAAAACTGCAAACCGCAAAGTCATAAACACACTGAGATGAGTTGGAGTCGGGTGCAATGATGTGATATGCATTGAGACGAACCAGTAGAGGGAAATGCCGGTTCCGGCGAGAGCACTGATAGAGATTTGATGCAAAATGGGCGGATCGGGGGCGGTTAGATTATAGATACTTGTGTCTATGGATACAGCAGCGAAGGCTAATGATACAGTTATCAGCATCTTAGCAATGTATTATACTAGCGAGGAAGCTTCAGGATCATTTTAAAATGTTTATTTTGAATTCTCTCCAGGGCTTTCTTTCTGGTATTACAACAACTAGTTCATATTGGTACAGCATACAACATGGCTGGCCTGAAAATTTGTTTGAATTTCAAAAGATTGTTCTTAAGGCGAAGTAGGCCGTCATTGAAATTTGTACGCGTCGTTGATGATTGTTGTTAATTCGTATCAGAATTTCGAATCAAAGAAAATCAGTTGGTTTTGCGCTGACACAGCTGAAAAAGTATCAGCATACTTTATGCATGTTAGCGCGTACAGTGATACTTTTTCAAGTCAATATAAACTATCGAGACTGAGTTTTATCACTTTGAAATGCAAGCTGAAAAGTCGTCATTGTTGTCAAAACGAATGACGGGCTACTTAGCCTTAAGATAATGTTTCGATTTTCTGTTAATAAGTGGATAAATGCATTTTATATACTTGTTATATTTGACTAGAATGCCCTCAATATAATTTTTTAAATTCAATTTTTATCTAGCATGAACCCTAGGTACTTAACTTCATCTGATCAATTTATTGGAAGCTCTCTCAACGTGACAAAATGCATACTTAAAGGTTTATGTGAGAATATTATAAGTTGAATCCTGGAAATATTAGAAGACATCTTCCATTTCTGCAAGTATGAAGAAGAAATATTCAAACTTTTTTGCAGGCTTCTTCCTTTGACGGAGAGACCTGTGTCATCCGCAAACAAAGATTTTTGACACCCCTGAGATAACTCAAGCAAGTCAGATGTGGAAGTATAGTATAATATTGGTACCAAAATGCTGCCTTGAGGAACACCAGTCTTTCAGATTTGAAGGTCCGCTCAGATTAAAAGTGCGAAATCTCGGAGGGGTGTCGTCTTAATTGCGGTTTCTGCACGGTTACCATGCATCATTGATCCGTCCCCTATCTGCGAAACAATGGAACATTTATAAGTTAGAATTAAAACTACAGGAAGAAACATTATAGTTGGAATACTGTACCTTCCACCAAACCGAAAATCAAACTGTATGAACATAAAATCTCATGTACGTTTGGTTGCTTCCACATTGAAGTCTTCAGACATTTTTCTTCAATTTGGCAACTATAACCATTCCGGCATCGTGTGGTCCACGCACTTATGCAATTATCCCTTAATCGATGCTCAAAAATCCAACGTCAACGAACCTTGCTCAATTCTTTTGGATGGTTTTAGTTTACAAGGATTGACACAAATCAACATGGTAATCAATCGCAATGGAAAACTACTTGACCTGGTGCTAACCGATGAACCAGGTTTAGAAATCTGTTCTGTTTCTGAAACCATTGAACCACTGGTTGGATGAACAGGTTATAATGATAAGGTTGCTCCTGGTTATAATGATAAGATAATTAAGTCAAAACTGTTTAAAGGACTATTAGGAACTTTTTGACGAGTCTGTTGAGGATTTCAATTGCTCTGTGGCGTCATTCAGGACCTTTCTTGGCAAAGCAATGCTGAAGGTGTCTAGGTTCTATTTCCAGTCGGATCAGGATCATTTCGCAATGGAAATTTTCTTGCCTTCACTGGGCATAGAGGTACGATGATACTCTCGCCACACGATATACGAATGCGAAAATGGCAGTTAATAACTGTGAAAGTGCTCATTGATCACTAAGCTGAGAAGCAGGCTCTGTCCCAGTGAGGACGTAATGCCAAGAAGAAGAAGAAGAACACTACCAAAAATAGATCTGCAGAATCCAAAGTAAATTTCTTTAGATATTTTTTTTTTTATTCCATTTATTTCTGCAAGGAATATTCTTAGAAAAGATCTCGGATAATTCCTTGGAGGACTTCCTGTTTTTAGAAGAAATACCTGAAAAACATTCTAGATGGAATTTCAAGAAATTCATTCGTGGATAAAATCCTGGAGCCGTCTTTCAAATTAGGTTCAAAAAAATGTTAAGAAGAGCTCATGAGAAATAATTGTTAGGAGTTACTTAAGAAATCCACAGAGTAATTCTTATATAAATATCTGTAGGAATTTTAGTGATCTATGAGTGATTCTTGATCCTTGGAGTAGCTGTTTGTGCTTATTATCAAAGAATTCTAGAAATAGTTTCTAAGAAAATATAAAAAAAATGTTAACAGTTAAGATATTTTTAAAATAATTATGGAGAAATCCTTCGATATTTGCAGTAAAAATCTCTAAGGGAATTCATTCAAAGAGTTCGCCAAAGCTTGATTCATAATCTCTGGATCTGGTTTAGAAATAATTTTAAACTGACTCTAGATCAATTCTCAGGATAAATAATTAAACATTAATAAAACTTGTGATATTGCAAGAACTTTTGAAAACTACTTGAGTAAATTTTATTCAATCCTTCATAATACTGATCATGTATAACTTAAATTCTGTGAGTTCTTTTGAAAATCTCTTGGCTAATTCTTCCGAAAATCAACGAAGAATTATTATTTCAGTACTACAGAATATTTCACCATAAACTGCTTTGTAGATTTACCAAAAACCTTCAGCAAATTCTCCAGAAATTTGCTGTTCCAAAGGAGTTGGTAGAAGCGTTACTGAATTACTGAACCTTAAATTTTTGGTTTACCTTTCATCATAAGTACAAATGCAATTTCATACAGATTTATACCAAAACTACTTTTGTATATGTTTTCGGATTTTCTACCAGGTGTATCTTTTGAAATTATTTAATTTAATTCTTCTCTAAACATTCATGGAGTCCCTTTAGGAATTGATTTAGGAATAATTCTAAAGATTCCACAAACAGTATTCTCAATCTCACTGAGTAAATATACGAGGTTGTTGAACAAAACTTTCAATCATTTTCTTCAGGAAACCTTGAAAATCTTTTGCGGGACTTTCAATTACAAATTTTATAATAATTGCTTGGAAATCTTAAGGCCTAAATCGAGCATGTATGGAAGACTCAATTCTTAGATGAATTATTGAAAGTTGTTCTTTGAACGATTCTGAAAAATGAGTATGACAGATCTCCTGAAAATAAAAGTCGAACTAGAACTACAGTGAACCCTCTTTTACTTAATATTTTAATTATATAAATCTATTTTTTCCTTCAGTCGATGGTTCCTTCAATTTCGAGTTCGAAAGCAACTGTGTTTCAAAACCTTCTCCAACCATTGCAGTATAATTTTCTCTTCAATATCAAAAAACTAAGTTTTTAAACTTGACAGCAATTGATTTCACTGGCATAACAATTTTGTTCTACCGAAATAGTGGAAAATAATTCTAAAGGTGCTCCCTCTGGAAGTTTTGGTAATATTTGTGTGAATAATGCTGAACAAACTTTTGATGAAGTGCATTGACAAGTGTCTTGAAAAACTTTGAGTTACTGTTCCGGACGACACTGCTGGAGGATATACAAGCCCCTGAAGCAACTTAAGAGAAAACTCTGCGAAAACGTCTGGAAAAAACGTTCTCGTGAAATAGCAGCAGAAGCTCATGAAGTATCATCTGCCTTGTGTAGTGACGTCATATTTTGACTGGAAGCTGTGGAAGATGAGAAAGCATGACAAATTCCATTGCCGGGCATGCTACTCTTCTCCCTAACGGTTATATGAAATCAACTTAATGTGAGGCCAGTGACTGGGCGTAGTCAGCATTTTCGTCTGAGTAGGGCAAGCGACCTTAAAAGTTCTAAGATATTTTTCAAGAGTTCTTTTAAGGATATGTTTGAGAAGAACTGTATAAATTAGTGTAATATTTTTTCAAATATTTTTTGGCATACTTTCTACGATTATTTTAGAATAAACATCATATTCCAAGAATCAAGAATTAGAATTAATTTAATTAATTAAAATTATAATTTTAGAATTTTTTTCTATCTAACTACGAGATTTTTAGCCCTGGGCTAGTTCATCTGGGGGCCAACGGCTTTACTTCCCTTCCGAAGCAAGTCGGCACTCTAACTTTTTACATCAGAAGTGACTATCTCGGGGATGGGATTCGATCCCAGGTACCCGGCGTGAGAGACGTGTGTTCTAACCACTACACCAGGTCCAGCCCTCACCAAAATCTATACAGAGGTTTATGTAAAAGATTCTCTGCTGGTTTTTCAGGAGCTCTTCTAATCATTCCTATGAGCATAATTTGGAACATTTCTTGGAAAATTTTATCAATAGAATTCTATATAAATTCTCCCACGAATTCCCGAAAAAATGCGTGCAGGAGTTTCTTCAGAAATTTCTTATAAAATATTTCAGGAATTCTCGGAAAGTCATCCAAGGATTTATCCAGGATATTTTCTAAAAATAAAATTGAAGCATTGGATGAAGTCCTGAAAAAATCTCTGAATTATTTCCTCATGTATATTTAAAAAAACCTGATGTATTTATAGGAATTAAAAAAAAATACAGAGGAGCCACAGTATTAATTTATGGAGAAGTCAATGTGAAATGTTTGCTACATAAATTTTCCGAAAATATCTTTTATAACACTTTAAAATTCCTTCGGAAACTCTTCTCATTATTTTTAACAGGTTTTTTTCAAAGAATATTCCTTGCAGAAATTTATGGAATCCAAGAAGTAATATCTTAAGAAACTTCTTTGTGATTATCTAGATTAGTTTTTGGTAGTGATATTAAAGACATTCATGAAAAAAATAAATCCCGAATGAAGTATTGGATGTACTTCTAAAAACCTTTGAACTATTTGCAATCCATTCTTGAAAAAAAAAACCTATATAAATATTTGAAGGAATTCTGAGAAAAAACATTCTAAGGAAATTTCTAAATCCATTCCTGTGTAATACCTGGAAGATATCACAATATAACACTTTAGGTCCTTCTTTTCAAATTCCTGGAACTCTTCGGAATTTGCAAGTTTCTTAAGATATTTTGAAATTACCTCCAGGGAGTAGCCCAATCAATATTGCTGGTGTAATTCCTAGGATAATAGCTCAAAATTACTCACAGTAAATCACTGGAAAAGTCCTTGGAGTTATTTCTAGGAAATTTTTCTCTGTTGAATTTCTGATTTGGTATAAATTCTGTATTCTTTCCATAAAGAAAATGCAAAAAAAAATGTTTTTTTTTTTTTTGGTAAGTCACCTGTTGCATCAAGGATTTCCAAAGAAATTTAAAACAAATGAATTTTTGAAGGAATTTTTGGAGTCGTTGGAAGCAAAATCTCGAGAGAGTTATCAGTATGTTTTTTTGAAGAAATATTTTGGGGGATTACTAAAGATATAAGAAGAAAAAAACTGAACCAAAAAAATATTTCTGAAGTGTAACTGTGGATTTAATTTTCAATCAAATTCAAATTAAAATGCATGAAGAAATTAAGAAAAAAAAAAAATGGATTCACGAAGGTGACATCGTAGACTAATGCATGGAAAATATTCCCAGTATTTTCATTGCTAGAATCTCCGAAGCAAATCATGATGCAGTTCCTTGTACAATGAAAAAATGTGGTGTAAATTTCAACTATTGTTCTCTAGTTAGCCAGTACAGGACCATGGTACATGGTGCACTCAGAGAGTTTCTCATGAGATGTTTTGATGAAATTTTTGAAGAACATCCAAAAATCAATGTTATAGGGAAATTACTGAATGACGTCTTAAAAATACATCTGGATGGGAAAGTACAATTATTTCTAAATAATTTCATCGAACCAACATTTCTCAAACAAAATATTTTGCGCTCATGAGGTTGTTTTTCTCATAGCCAATTTTTATAAAACTGCACATCGAATAAGTCCTCCAGCTTTTGAATTCTCTTTAGAATGTGCTCTCGAGAGTTCCTAGAAGGTAGTTTCAGAAATTGGTACAAAAATCTTACCATGGTTTGACACCACTTTTTTTCGAAATTTCAATTGATATGCACGAAAACCCTTTTCGTCTTCTGGAATTCTTGACGTATTCTAGGAAATACTTGAAGAGTAGCAGTAGCAGGAACATTCCAATTTTTGAATCATTCAAAAAAGTATAGTTGCACGACTTTCAGAATGAACTTTGATTCTGATTGATAAGACAATTGTAAAAACTGATTTGCTAAAACTCCTGAATCTCTGAATTTCTGGAATAATCTCAGATAAAACTTGTGATGCAAATTTTGAAGAATCATTTCTTCTGAGACAATTCCGGAACGAAATCTAGAGGTCTTTCATGAACCTCTTGACGAGTTCATGGAGGATTTTGATTGTAGCATGATGTGATTCGTATTCCGTGACTGCTGCATCGTATTCAATGCTTACACTTCCATAAACCACATTGCACCTTCCATCGTGCTAATTAACAATGCCCATCGCGCAAGGGTGAAAGTCCGGTCCTCGCAGATGCACGACGACTCGAAGGACGCCCGTTGTTGACCAACTTTTGCGATCCGGTCACGTTTGTTTCGGGAATAAAAACCTTAAAACTAGATCACGTCGTGAGTCGCACAGCAAATAAGGCTTCGCACTCCTAATGATGCGTGACGTGCTTAAAACACTTTGCGCGCCTTCGGATGCCTTTCGCAACTACTCATAAATTCACGTTATTTAGCATTGATTTTTCCTTCACCCCGAGAGGAGATGAGGCTCTTGGAAACTGGTTCTGCATGCTCTGGGTCCATGTGGGATGACGACTTCAGTCGCGCGATTCCCTAGATGGCAACTTGTCGCTTCGGCTTCGTTATTGTGACTTTTCTACCAAGGTGAGCGTGACGAAAAGCGCAACTGATGCCTTCCAGCAAATTGTACGATCGCCGTTGGGGCGTCTTTGGGCAGATTGGATTTCAGTAAACAAACAAACAAGCTGGTGGTTGTGGAAAAATAAGTTGGTCAGTGAAGGCGTGCAACGCATTTTGCTCGCTGTCCATTTGTGTATGCTTGAGAGGATGCTGATTTTGCGGTTGAAGCTGGGTTAATGGCTGCTAATCAGCTGTGCGCTTGTTTGAGATGAGAATGTCATTTTTTATGCTTGTAGAGATGCTGGTAATCGGATTTGACAGCTGATTAAGGCCATCTGAAGATTATGTAACGCAGTAGTAACGGAGTGTTACTGAATATATTAATTGTTGAATGAAGTCTATTTATAATGCTTTCAATTGTTTATGTAACGCAGTTGGCAAGGAGCGTTACTTAGCATACTATATTCTCGAAAATCTCTGTTTAATTCTGTCCAATCATATTTATAAAACCCTTATCTTTTGTCAATCAAATTAAACTGATCTGAACCCATAATCATGCATTACCAGCACCATTCAGAGGTGCGACAGGTATCATAACAGCGCCACCAAAAATTATGTAGCTAAGTGGCCTCACCCATTCAATTAGCAATTGGCGCTGACAAAGCACAAAGCTTCGGGAAAATCCCACCCATTAGCGTAATAGCCGTCTCATCCAACTGCTCCCCCATCGGTAGGGAGCCCAATTTAATGGATCCCCAAGAAGCCACGAAAACGTCAACCGAAGACAAACCTTAACGAATCGCTAACCATAACAACTCCGTGCCATTAAATAACTATGACAAGGGAAAAAAACGCCCATTCGTCTGTCTGTGACGCCACCAGGGTCCAATTAGAATAGCCCGAAACCACGTTCGGATTGAAACCGATCCAGCGCCGAATCAATGAAACATCAAATAATAGCGCATAATTGTTGCGAACAATCGAGTTGAAGTTCTTTCACTTTCGTTGGAACCTGCTGAGAGGGAAAAAACAGCCACTGGCGAAAAAAGTGCCCAAACTGTGTGTAATCAAAGTGAAAAATCAAATAATCAACGAGAAAGAAGCAAAATGCCGACCACCAAACTTCAAGCGTTTTAGTGCGCAGATACCAGACAGGTGAAAATGGAAGAGCCGAAGACGAAATCACGTGCGCGCGCCACAATCAAAGCACGTCCTCGGTGTACCTCAGACTGTTATTATCAGCGAAAATCTACCGCCAAAACTCGGTTCAAAGTAAAATTTGAGTGGAGCTTAGAAAATGCGGATGCTCAAGTTCACCAGTCTATCCAGATTAGCTATTTTTATGAATTATTTATTTTGGCTCCGTAATGCCGTTTAGCGCTTGAGCCTTTTAAAACAAAAACCCATAGTGGCATGTAATAACGGTTTGCCAATGTTACATTTAAACACGATTCACAGAATTTAAGTTTCATTATACTGTTTAAAATTTATGCTTTTCACGATTAAGCTTCAAAAAGGGCGTAATTGAAAAAAGAAAAAAAGAACTTTGAAGAAATTTCAATTTTTAGAATTTGTAAACTTGATCATCAATGGGAGTAACTTTTCGGGTCCTACGATTTTTTTCAAAACTGGTGGGCACAAACCTAATAGAGATTTTCCACTGATAATAATGGTCCAAGGAGTACCGCGGCATCGCAATTGGATTAAATAGCTGAATTGCTTCATCGCGTGCGCGCGCTCGTTCACCACACGGCAAGCCACCTAAACGCACCAAATGCCCGCCCGTTGCCGTTTTCGTCGTCTAAGTGTCGAACACTTGCTGCGTTGGCTTGCGCTTTTTGTAAGTAGCCTTTTTTTCTCCTATCTCTAAACTCCATTCACAGCAGCTGTTTTGAAAGTCATTTCTGGTGGGGTACCGTGGCGAATTCGAAAACAATCGAAATCAATCGATTTGAGAGAAGGTTGTGTTTTTTTTAGCTGATTGTCATGTTATGGGGCATAATCCGAAAATTAGGCATAATTCGTGCGCTATGTGCGCTATAACGCTGCGTTACATCTGAGCATAATGGCGTTGTTTTTCAATTAAAACCACATAGAAATGGTGCGGAATTTGAATGATCGCGACCGACTCGAAACATGTTTGGTCAATCACAAATTTGTGTGTCACTTCGAATGAGATTTTTTTGTTACAGATTAATACCCGAGCAAAGTTGAAAAACAAAAAGATAACACGTTGAGTAACTCGATAACATGCATTTTATAACCCGTTTCGTTTTGGTTGAATGAGCAGACAACTTAAAAATATTACAACAAAAATTTATACTCACGAATATCTTAATACGTTATCATTTGAAGCAGGTAGTTAACCAGTTCTGTTACAAATCCAATTTCTTCCATTAATAACTCATCATGTTGTCAATTAGTTATCACAATCGGATTAGGATAACCGATTTTCGAGGTCATTTAATGTTACGATGGAATCCTCAGTCTGACAGCTTTAAGTTGGTTGAGTCTTTTCTTTGATAAAGAAAATAATTATATTAATGATAATAAATTTTTTTATTACTATGTTTGTTCTTCCCAGTTGGTCCAGTATTGCGCCACCATCAAGGTAGGGTGGTGGTTGCAACATTCAATTGCATCCATTATGTAGCGTCGTAGTCACCCGTCTATTGTTTTTACGTTTTTGTCGCCACCAATAGGACTTTTCGGTACCTATCGGCGTGACGAATGTCTTTGTTTTCGACGCGACCATTTGACTCTCGGCAAGAGTCACATAATGTAATTAAGTGGAGCATTCATCGTTTGGTTCAAACTTGGAGCCGTTGTTTGAATAACATGTATGTGAGTGTGGAGGTAACAGTGTTGCAATACAATTGATTTCCTTGTTTGGTAAATGACGCACTGATGTTCAGCCCTCTTTTCGGTTACATGCTCGGATTGGGGAATTTCCATAGGTTGGCATCAAGTCATTTTGAAGAATTTGTAATGTCAGCGGTGTTTGTAGAGAAGGTGAAAACTTATAAGGCATGATATTAAAAAAACCTGAATCAAACTAAAAAATAATTTTTAATATATGTTAATAAATCTTCTAGCTAGTTGAATACATGAACGTAAATTTAAACCGAATTAAGTCCTTTGACAGATACGCGTATTTTGACCTCAAATATTTTTGGTTTCTTGGGACCTTCCTTAGCCGAGCGGTTAGAGTCCGCGGCTACAAAGCAAAGCCATGCTGAAGGTGTCTGGGTTCGATTCCCTGTCGGTCCAGGATCTTTTCGTAAAGGAAATTTCCTTGACTTCCCTGGGCATAAAGTATCATTGTACCTGCCATACGATATACGATTGCGAAAATGGCAACTTTGGCAAAGATAGCTCTCAGTTAATAACAGTGGAAGTGCTCATAAGAACACTAAGCTGAGAAGCAGGCTTTGTCCCTGTGAGGACGTAAGAAGAAGAAGTATTTCTGGTAAGATGGCATTTTGGTATTCAATCGTTTTAAAATCATGGGAAGGCCTTATTTCACCATTGATGTAACGCAAAAGACTCGTTCTACTTCGTATTTTATGAACAGTGTTCTCTGTGCTTTTAAGTTGACGTATATCAATCAATACAGGACCGGGATCTCCACTGTTATTCTCTCATAGAAAAAAGTTATATTTGACAGCTTTCGCACAGTTTTTCTGCGAAGTAACGTAACCACTTTCCAAGTCGCTTCCAATACCAAATCCATTCGTTACAATGCACCGCGCCAAGTCCACAGTGCACTAATTGGCACCGTGCGCGCACATTTCACTTGCAATCAAACGGCCTGTCTGTGATTCGCATTCCTACACCATTTTCAAGGCTAAAGCCGTTAAACCTGATATCCCTGCCGGTTATCATCGGAACTTCCCCTCTCAAATAACGAACGCTTCGTCATAAATGCAATGCGATCACCACTGCACGGTGCGCATTGCAGTGCAGGCATTGATCAGGCACATGCGTTCCTTCGCCAGTTCATCGCCAAGGAAACCAGAATCCGGCAGCGATCTCGCGGAACTGTTGCGGCAGTGAGTGAGAGAGACATTAGCCTACTTTCCGCCTACTACCATGTGGTGACTCTCGCTTTTCAAGCGCGTGCGCATACTCACTCAAATCAAGCTGACTACTGTTCCAGTTTAGGTTCGAGTTTTTCCAGCTGTCGTCGACAGGGACTAACCGCTACCAGTTGTAGTGCAGAGCAGTCCAGGCGGCTAATTTTGATGCATGGGCGTAGCCAAAGGGTGGCAGAGGGAAGGCATTGTTACCACTCTCCTGATCAATGGGAAAATTTTCGCTTGATTCCCAGTGTTTAAAGTGTTCGAATTTTGACTGCATGAATCTTCATAAGCGTAACATCCAGAGTGATCAGTGCATCTACTTGTTCGTATCGATCACATATAATCCAAATCGACTAAGTAGTTGTGTAAAAGAGTGCGTGACTTGTTTGAATCCTGTTTTGGCTTTTTGTTTTTCATTTTCTCGATCATAAATGGCTGCACGAGCATTTGATTCATAATTCTGAGCAATCAGCACCAGTGTTACAGCAGTCTAATTCATGATATCATGATTCCATCATGGTGTATATTCATGAGATGAAAGCACACTGGAATCATGATATCATGAATCATAATCATAGTTTTAATATTCTGATTTCTTCACGTTCTTTTCTTTTTTTTCTGGCGTTACGTCCCCACTGGGGCAGAGCCTGCTTCTCAGATTAGTGTTCTTATGAGCACTTCCGCAGTTGTTAACTGAGAGCTTACTATGCCAATGGCCATTTTTGCATGTGTATATCGTGTGGCAGGTACGAAGATACTCTATGCCCTGAGAAGTCGAGAAAATTTGCAGTCCGAAAAGATCCTCGACCGGTGGGATTCGAACCCACGACCCTCAGCTTGGTCTTGCTAAATAACTGCGCGTTTACCGCTACGGCTATCTGGGCCCCTGATTTCTTCACGTGTATTGGTAGAATAATTGCGTCAAAATAGGTTACTTGGAGTACTTTTTGAGTTCATCAAACAATCATGTTCCTGAAGAAGATCTTACATGTAATTGTTTGAAAGCTTTATCACCAGTTCGCAATTGATATTGCTAGTAAACTACCATTTCTCTGCTATGAACCACAAATGATTTCTGCGAAAGATATTGACTGCATTTAAATAAATTTTAGCTAGGAATTCTTCGAAATATCCGACAAGGAATATTTTTAAAGAAAGCTCCAGAATTCCTCCTGGGATTCCAGTTTATTTCATTGTAGATATTTTTCCCGAGATTCTTCATAGAGTTTCTCAAATAACCTCTCCGAGATTATTCTTTGAATATTTCCTAGGTGTTTTTGGAAATGCCACTAAATATTCGTTCGTAAGTTTATCCATTGAGACACCTTCGAACAATAATTAATGGAACGATGAAGGATCTTTTTCCAAAAAAAAAAAAACTTTCGAAATACCTGTTAGTACATGAAAAAGAATGAAAAGCCATTCAATTTCAATTGAATTTTGCGTACTTTGACATATTTGTGTATTTAGACCTCAACTGCCATCAGTGTCGAAATTCTGACAGAGTACTCCGACAGGATTTTGATGTCATTTTTTTCTTAAAAAAATTACCAGGACTTTCGCTAAGAACTGCTAAAAGCATTGCATTGGAATTCTCCAAGAGGTTCCTACAAAAAAATTCAAGCAATTCTTTTGGAGATCCGCCAGAAAGTACTACAGGAATTCTTCCAGTTATTTGTCTTAAGTTTATTTCAGGTATTATCCTAAGCATTTCTCACGGAATGCTTTCTGGACTAGTTCCAGGAAGGTTTCAGAATACCTCAGATAATTAGAGTTTTAGGAATGTTCTAAATACTTTACACCAGTGCTTCCCCAACTATTTTAACTTTTGCCCCCTTGAGTTAAATATACTGATATTATACTTGATATGTAATTTATATTCTTGTATTAAATAGGTGCTAAACTGTGTTTGGATTCTGTTCTTCATATTATCATAAGCGTAAAAAAATTGATCAAACTATTAAATTTACTGGTGGAGAACTTTAAATGTGGTGAAAATGTTGATCATTTTTTATTTTTAAGCATATATGGTAAGTGTTCAGAAAGACTAGACTAGGAGATATTTTGACCTTGTAAAGAAAAATCAAAGACTTTATTAATTCTAATCTTTCTGATGTCTTATATAAATTTGTTATCGTTTCATTTTCAATCACCTGTTATTTCTAACATTGTTGAAATAAGTTTCCGAAGTTTTGAATATTTTTTATTTCTATTTGAGTGGCTTTTCGCCCTTGACGAGTTCGTCACTATTGATCAGTCACTTGAGTTGTCACTTTGATGAAAATCCATAAAATTGTATCATACAGGTGCAACATAAGGTAAAAGAGGTGATATTTTTTTCTTAAACTCAGGAGAGTCTAGATTTCTCCATCCTTTTTACAAAAAAAAAATCTAGTAGTGTCGATTAAGTTGTGCGTGAAAAACCGAGCACCAACAATAAAATTTTCCTATATGTAATCAAAACTTTTTTGAACGAATTTTAAACGTTATATTTTAGGAAACTCTCGGTTGCCGATACGTTTTTTAGAAGCCACATAGGATATAAAAAACTCAATGCATTACATAAACATTTTGGTCTTGAAAATCTGGTTCCGGGTCATTTGGCCGAATGCCATTTGGCCGAATGCCGTTTGGCCGAAATTGAAACAATATGGAAATACGGTTAGAATGCAATTGTAATGAATTCAAAGCTGAATTTCAAAGAACAGTTTATTCTTAAAGAAGGATAAACCGTCATTGATATTTAGAATTAGTTCAAGAATTAGTCAATGCTGAAAGATGAACATCCTGAATGTAAGCAATTATTCGCTTTATTCACTTATCTGCTAGCGGTAATAGCTGCCAGCAGAGGTTTTCGCATTGCGTTTGTAGCCTTTGACAGTAGCTAAAACGGTTTACGACTTATTCGTCCTTCTGTAGCATCGGTTTGCTTCAAATCGTACTAAATACATTTATTCATAACTCTAGCAACCACGAATTTCGGCTTCTTTTTTTCAAAACGGAGAAACAGTGAGTCTATTTGACGCAAGTGTTCACCAGATCGTTCGATTTACTGATATACGCAAGCAACGGTACAGAGTTAATCTTGGATGAGAATGACATCCCATCTAAGTTAACTCTTGTGCTAAAAATATGTTTTAATTAGACTCTTTATGGGCGTATAATTCCAATAAATTATGAAAAATATTCAAAGATGAAAGAAAAGCCTATGATCAAAAGAAGGAAAAACCTCTTATAAAAATTTAAGCAAGTGTAATGCAAATAATTGTTAAATCAGTATACTACAAACAGCTGCCAATGAATTAAAGAAGATAAAATTTCCAATTAAAATATAAGCTTAATTTTTGCCAATAGTTATGGAACCAGTACTAACCTAAAGAATAGCCTATATCTAAAAGAAGGAAAAAATATCTGATGAAAATTACTCTAAACCCTCGCATACCGTTAGTAACCCAGAAACGAAACAGCCATCAGCTTGGAGTTTTGACGCGAGTTCGCAACTTCGTCCTGAATTAACGGATCGTTTTATTCATTTTCTTGGAGCACTAATGATAGCGACACACATGGCGTTTCGCCACGTCATAGCAATCAACAAATTAATTAGCTGATCAGTTAGGTGGAACTGTGGCCAAACAGATGAATTCTACTCATCAGCGTTGAAGCAATTTGAATATTTCTTTTGTTCGTAATTCGGCCAAACGGCACATTCGGCTAAATGGCATTCGGCTTTGATGAATTACAAACACCTGAAAATCTTCAAGTTTTGCCTAACATGTTTTGAAAACGGCATGCTTAGAGATGTGGAAGATGTTTAAATAGAGATGTGGAATAAATAATTCTTCAAACACACTTAAACGGTTTCGCCGAGAACCCAACAGCTGATATCTCGGTAATAATTTGACGATTCTCGGTAAAACTTTTACCGAGATCTCGGTAAACGTTTACCGAATCTCGGTAACGTTCGCCGAGATCTCGGCAAAAAATTCGGATTGCCGAAATCTCGGTAAAATAAGTACCGAGATTCGGCGTTAAAATTTACCGAGCTCTCAGCTGTTGGGTTCTTGGCGATGAAATAATTTAAGTGTGAAGAGCATAATATTCCTTCATAATGAGTGTCTTCTACAACGACTCATAATGTTGTTTTCAATTTCTCTCATACCAGCACTTCCGCCTCCCTTCTGGCCTTTTCGCCACCCAAAATCAGTTTTACAAATTTTCGACCCCTGGACATGAAAATCGCCCACAGGTAGGCGGATTCGCCCACTTTGGGAATCACTGCTTTACATGAACAACAGAACTACAGCGATTTCAAATAGATTTTCAACGGAACATTTTGTGGGATTTCACTGGATATTTTACCAAGAAGTTAATCTAGGAATTCACCTTCGAGTAATCTCAAAGTCTTGTTTATGAGTGTCTCAAAAATTCTTGCAAAAGTTTTTGTTAGGTGCATCGGGGTAAGTTGAAACGGGTAAGGCAAGATGAAATGCTGAGTTTCATTGCTATTTAATCTTACTCCAGTCCAGCAAGTTGGAACTTGCCCCCGGTGTACCTTAATTTCTCCGGTATTTGATCCAGGAAATTAACCAGAAGCACATTTTCTGGTATGCTTTCAAGGGTTATGGTATGATTTCTGCTAGGAATTTTAGCAATTTTTAACTGAAACATGTCGCAGCTATTTATCCCAGTATCAATCCTACGACTTTTTATAATATTCAAACAGAAATTCTTTCAAGGATAGAGATTTTTTTCAAAACATCATTCAATGCTTCCTTGAGGTTCAGCTGTAATTTTTAACATGAATACCCCTTATAATATAAAAAAAAACTAAACTATATACAATGTAATTTTCTGAAAGCATTACTACTTGCATTTCATCTTCTATGTCGGAATGTAAACATTGAATCACTTTGACATGTATCATCCGATTGACTTGGTTAGGCATAATTTGGAAACTTCAATTCAATACAATTTTAACTCAATTAGCATATATTTGAAAATATTATGATCAAGCTGGTGCCTTCTATCGGCATTAATAAGCAAAAATGACACATTTCAAGACTAGAAAATCTACACCATAAGTGACTGTTTGAACGAAAAAATTCCTTGGACCATATTTTTTCAAACAGTACGAAACAGTCGATGAAAATCGATATCCTTAGATGTTGGCTTATTATATCTGTCATCCAATTCGTAAAAAAGGTCTTGGCAGTTACTGGTTTCAATAAGACGGCGCTTTGTGTCTCACTGTAAAACAAACTGTCCAGTTTCTGCAAAAAAAAATCCCCTGGACCTCTAACGTAAAAAAGATAAAAAATCTTTACTTTCACTGATTTCATTCTGTGGAGCTTTTTCAGAAGCAAAGTGTATGTCTGCGAATCTGGGACTATTGACGATCTAAAGGCAAACACTCGTGCCGAAATTATCGTAAAACCTCCCTAAAATCTAAAAAAAGTAATGACAAAAAGAACTTATTTAGCTGCAGTTATTTTAATTAAATTGTTCTAATGTATTGTAAAGAGCCACATTCAATAAAAAATCTTCAAACATAGAAATTGATTACTTTTTAACAAAGTCATTCAATCTTCAAATACCGACGTGAAAGGATGGTGCACTCTGCATTTTTGAAAAAATCAAGGCCACGTGTTTATTGAGCTGAAATCGAATTCAGGTTAACTTCTACGTCCATGAGTCCTCTCGTGTTATGGGGGTAACGGGCCCTATCTAGTGAACAGAAGGTCATATGTTTGATTCTCACCGAGAAAACGCGTATTTTTTTTTGTGCAAATTTCACACCAATTTGTCCATTTAATCCAATTGCAAAGTAAATTTAATGTTTAATTTTTCGGAAGTCGTTAAAACTTCCTATTAAGACGGGGTTGGTGGTCTGATGGCTACCGCTTCTGCTTCATATGCAGAAGGTCATGGGTTCAATCCCAGGCCCGTCCCTTTCCTCGTACTTTGTAGTTGTATATCTCTCACTTGCTTCTATCTTCCATTCTACAGGGTGATTACTATTTCCTGTCAGTAAAATCAGTATTCATAGAAAAAAGATGGTTGTATGAATTTTAATTACCAGTGCATATCCAGTTTTGGACATCTTTAACATTTGTCTTCACTGTGCATAGATAACATATTTATTTTTTTACCTTAATTTCCAGCCACATACATTTTTTCAGAAGCATTACATTTAACACGAACGTTATTCAGAAACATATATTTCAACCAAAAAAGCCATATTTGTTTCGCTTAAATTTTCCATAATCAAACTTATTCTATTCCCTAGTAAGTCTGAAAGATTGTGGTAACATACTGTTTTTATCAGGCAAATTTTACAGCGGAGTTTAGTCAAAAATACATATCTGTGGAAAACGTGCGTGCCAGGTGTTATGCCTTTAAAACAACACATATGACTAAAAACTAAGGTAAATGAGAAAAGATTTAATCTTCACTTCGTCAAAACAAACTTTATAGATGATAAAAACCGAATGTACACTGGAAATTAAAATTCATACATACATCTTTTATCTAGGATCAGTTACTTTACTGACAGGAATTAGTAATCACCCTGTATATATATCACACTCAAACTATTCGTTCATAGCAAACGTTGGAACCAGAGACGGACAAGAAACCGTTTCCCTAACGCTTCCTACTTCCACGCGCATGCCTTTCTTATGCCTGATACATAGGCAGTCTGCTAACCACAAAAGCAAACCTCTCTGCCATGCCTTTCCCCAATCCATACACTCCCGCATGAACTGACGTGGATGCAGTGGAATATACGGTCTACGTGGGAGTCAGTTCAATGCATCATCAATTCCTTCCCCTTCCTCTCATTGGTCTGCATTCTGACGTGGCAGGTGCCATTGTTGCCTAAAAATAGAAGATCACCAGCACTTATACACTGAGGATGCCTGTTAGTCCCAAGCAGTCATTCGGTTGGTTCCTTGTGTAAGTGCAGCTGATCAGGCGATACTGGAGTGCATCCACGGGCGGCCAATCAAGCTCTCAAGCTCAAGCTCAAGTCGTTAAAACTTCCTATCGGCTGCTTAGTCGTAAATGATAAACCGTAATTAAAAAAACTGACTGAAAAAAGCTCTGAAATAATTCCTTAAAAAATAGATTACTTTTTTTCGGAAAATTTATATAGAATACTCTGGATGAGTTTTTAAACAGTTCTTTTGAACTTTGATTTGATGAATTACATTCAAATTTTCTAGAGAGATGAGTTTTGCGATTTTGGGTGTGGTGTTGAAGAAATTCTTTGAGAAATTTAAAATAATCTTTGTAGAAATTCCAAAGACTGGAGAGAAATTTTCTGATTCTTAGAGTAGTTTTTGGTATTAATTCTGAAAGAATTACGTAAAGCATGGTCGATATGGTTTCTGGGGGAAATCCTCAGAGATATATCAGAGATTTTCTCACAAAAATCTCTAAAAGTAATTTTTGACAAATTCGTGTATGCATTTCATTAATCGTTTCTAGATAAATCCCACAAAACGAGTCCAATGAAGAAATCTTTGATGGAATTCATGGAATAATTATGGCGGAGTTTCAGAAATAAACCAGCAGTAATGTTTGGAGATGTAACTTGAGTATAACACGACAAAAACAAAACCTCTAGTAAAAAAAATATTAAAAAAAAAAAAATATGGTTAGTATATCTAAATAATCCCAAACAATGATTAATGGGTGTTATTTTCTAAGGATTTCAAGAGAAAGTATTTGAAGGTATCTGTAGAGAGATTCTCGTATATATCATAAGTGGAATTTTTGGAGAAAAAATACAACTTGAGAGCTATGACTTTTGCTTTGGAACCAATAGAATTGAAAGAATATGTACGTCGAAAAAATATATTGTTTTTTTTTCAAGCTAGTGAAGTACAGAACAAAGTAGGTAGGAAGTATAGAACATACAAGGATGCCTAAGAAAATTTCCAAAAGAATTTCGATCATGTGAAACTCAGAATTTATTCTGAGTACTGATGGAATATTTCTTAGAGATTTCTTGGAGAAAGTATATCAAAATATTACATAATCTAACGACATGTGTAGGGTAAAATGAACACCTTAAGGATATAATCCTGTTTCTGATAGAAAAACGAGGAATTTGTACAGTTCTTTCGCACAACATCCAAAATAGGGATGTTATCTATAGCAGCGACACGCATTCAGACTAAAATAGTCAAGTTTTATCACAAGCAAAAACTGATGCAAATGTCCATTTGTCCTGCACTATGTGGGTAAAATGAACAGCTGATGGTGGTAAAATGAACATCATGCAAAAAACGTAAAAAAAACAAATACTTTTGTCAATTTTCATTGCATATCCTAAAATATGCATATCTATTTAGGATTGTAACCCATTCAAAAAGAAATTTAAACGTATCAAATTTTAAATCATATCATACCGATATTCACCAGTCCTCCGAGCTTAAAGTTACGTCAGTTCTAATTTTCGAACGTGGTTTTCTAAAATCTCAGTTTTTGCTGACATTCTCACTTCAATTGACCTCTGTATTAACCCGAACACTCCGATTTAAGCTCTAATTCGCCGTGCGTGATAAAAAATCATTGAAATGTGGTTTTCGTTCGTATAAGGCGCGGTGTTCATTTTACCACCACTTCCCTTATCAGAGGGGCTCATGATGATGTCGTGTCTGTAACAGACCAGGACAAAAATACCATTCAGTGGGACCGCATCTGATAGAATTTTCAGGGTTTGCTCAATCTTGAATTCTCCAAGCCGTTGCAGGAATCCGTAACTCAGCCTACATATTGAACCAGGGATCAAGCATGGGAAACACTCAGTTATTGCGTTTCCCTCACTCGCTTCCACGCACAGTCGGGATGGACCGATCATGAACCGCTACAGATGGGATGTTTTTCTTCGCTTGCTTTGATGCAGAACGAATGTGGTAGTGTACAGTATACAATGATCATTTTTGCGTGATATTCGCAAATGATCATTTAAGTTCGCTCGCTCTCCCCTTATGGAAATCCTGGTTACTCCCATGGGGAGCTGTTGTCCCCTTTTCGAAGCAGAAAATCGTTCGGTGACTACCCGATCGCGATGAGTAGGAGGGTGACGATGATTGTTTTCAATCAATTTTAATCAAAACCGTTTTATTATCATCACTGGATGTGTTCGCATGGGCACTGTCGTGTTTATCGTTGAATATCTGATGATAGCTCCAAGGTTTGTATGTTATTGATCGTGGAACGAAGGGCGCCAGCACTCACTGAGACATTAATCTGAATCATTAGAGAGTGTGATATTGGCTTGAAAAGTTGCTTTGGCACAAAAATATTTCACAAATGCAAGGCCTCTGGATTGAAATCTGCCCTCATTCTCTGTGTTGCGAGTGATTTCAATGAGCAGTTCGCATACTCAATTTTTAGATGTGATGAGAATTGATGGGTGATGAAACCCGGATGATTATAGCATGCTTCTGGCAGATGCAGGGAATTGGTGCTTCACTTCCCAAGACTAGAATTCAGCTGGACCGTGAAATGAGCTGTTTTACAATTTAATGATTTCACTCGGAGTAGGTACGACTTGGAAAAAGTAGAGCAGAATAATCTACTTCGATGGACTGCATTTCAATCACAGAAAGACATTTTCCAGTCTCTCTCTCCGTTTTGACAATGTCACTCAATCGAATCGGACAATCGGCACCGGAGATGGCCACTTACCGTGCACTCAACTTTGATTCATTTCCACTTCATTTGTCTTTTGTTCAAGATCACTTCATTTACACCCACCGATCATGACGGAGGAGAGTACGCTCTTCAGAGCGCAGCCAAGTGTCGTTCAACTCACGCGGAGTCTCGTCGGTCGATCCTAATTAACAACAAACTCTTGAACCGTCCCCATCAAGATCGGGCGATCTACGATCATAATGCGCACACGTCTAGTGGATTCTAGTGCGGTTCCGTAGAGCTCTGCGCGCTTCTTTCGGGAGCTCCAATATGGTCATCCACTTGGAACCAAGTACCGTACTGAAGCGCGGAGCGCGATGGCGCATGGGGGAAGTTAGCTGTAATTAAAAGCGCTACTAGCAGTACCTACCTCCAGCGATCTGCGTGGAGGAACGCTACCGTTCTTGAGCGCCAGTCTTATTCGGTCGAACGATAAAGTTTAGTTTCATTAGGGAAATAATGCTCTGCAGAAGACACCGTGGAATGACTGACAGTCAAGTCTGCTCTTCCTGATCAAGTGGGTGTTCACTGGAGCGTTCGGAGCAGGAAGGCAGGGCGCTCCTTCGGAGTGGGTTGAGTAGCTGTTTTTTTGTTGTTGAAGTTGATGTTTTCTAATTCGGTTTTTGTTGAAGTGAACATGGAGGGGAAAGGTAATTGCATGAGAGGGCTTGATGATTCACTTTTAGGATGCGAGATGAATCATAGATGGATTTGTGGATAGAAAAAAAAAACTTTATTTGCGATTCCTCTTTCAAAATTTCAAAAATTATGTCTGTGTATTCCTTATCAAAACAGAAGAGTGTTTCATAAAAGTGTTCAAAGAAGGAATTTTGTTGGCTGTATGCCTGATGGTCTCAATTGATCTAATAGTAGACTGGAAGAAGAAATGTCACCAAAATTTCGTCTAGACTTTATGACGAGATACTTGACATTTTATTATTGAGACTTTCAGCCGTTGACTGATTCGTCTCCGAACGCAGTTAAGTATGATAAATTGTGTGGATTTCCAAAATCGGAGCTGTAGAAAGTTTTAGAAAAAAAGACATTTATGACATATTTGCAGTATAATCTTCCAATTAGAAGCTGGAATTGAAACTCAAGATATGTGAGATAGGGAGTCCTCGTGGGATCAAAACAAATCCGTTACGAGAAGTCAGTGATTCATGATTCTTGATCCAAAACGGTAAACTTGATTGCATTCTATTCAATTGATGAAATTTACATGTAGTTCCAATAAATCTTATTAACAAGCAACAAATAAGTTCACGTACTTAATACACGTTCCGCGTATAACTCTGTCAAATGCATCCTGAATATCAATTCCGATTGCATTGAACAAGTTCAAGAGCTAATGGTCCGAATCAAACCGATTCTCGCAGCTCATAAACCACCACCAGAACACGACAACATCGACAGTGCACAATGAACCGTTCAATCACCCCCCCAATCAATCAGTCAGTTCATTCCAATTAGCGCCACTCTGGGACCGGGCAGCGCACATTAGTGCAAAAATAATCAATTCTTCAACGCGAGGACCATCACTCAGCCCCTTCTGGCAAAGTGCCCCCTCCTTTCCACACTTTATATCGCATAACGACCCCCTGCTGCCGGTATTGCTGACCGTGTCGGATTCGCCTCGGCCCCAACATTGAGAACGATTTGCCGAGAAATACATTTTTACAGCAGTCGTCGTCATCAGTTTCCGTGTTCGTGTTCGTGTGTGCGAGCGGCGAGCTCTCAATCAAACGATTCGCTGGAATAATGGACGAAACTAGAACAAGAGCAGTTCACGTTGTTAAGGCCTCATAAATGCAGCCTAGATCAGCAATAATTTTAGTACTTTTGCGGACCGTTTTGTTCTACTATAGACAAATAAACGCAGCACTGATGAAATCTGGCACAAATCTCCCAATTGGTGGGGAACGTGCCTTTGGAGCCGGCCTTCTGAAGTGTTAAGTCTGTTTGTCTATCGGTCAGTTGCTACGTTAGGCGGTTTTGGTACACGAGCAACGAGCCTTTGGAATGAAAGTTGATAACTTAACATGGCGATTCGTTGAGGGGATATCATAAAATTTATGACGCTGTGATTTATTGATACTTAGTGCTGAATAATATATTTAAGTAATTGAATTGAAACAAAATTCTGAAATTGTAATAATTTGAATAAGTAGGGTTAAATAATTGTCGGCGTTAACCACATTTTTATATATTTTTCATGTAATATTTTTTTTTTCAGAATTTTATAAATTTTTTTTCTGAAAAGGTGATATTTTTAGCTTTCATTCCATAAAAAAGGTTTGGAAATCGGCTGAGCTGTTAAAAAATTATGGTTTTTTATGAATAAAAAATCTAATGCGCTGAGACCTACAGTGTATGCCGATAAAAATGACTGATTTTTATTTTCAAAAGAAATATATCTCAAAAACTAAAAAACATACATCGCTGATAATCTATATAAATAAAAATGGAATGGTGTTTGTATGTCACGAAATGGCTTGAGAACGAGCTGTCGGATATTGAAAATTCTTCCATAGTTACGTTCCTTAAGTGTTCCGACGTGTTTGTGTACATAAAAAGCTAAGGATATTGAACGGAAAAGTCAGAAAAACGGGAGTGAAAAAAACAGTCATTTTGTACGGAACGTTTCATGACGTTTTACAACAGCCTACTTGATGGCAAGACGAAGTTTGCCGGGACCACTAGTTTGACATAAAACGTAAAATTTTCTGAACTTTCAAGAAAAAATAAGAACAGCGATAGCCCATTTTGTCCCGAGGCCTTTAAAACACGAAAAACGGATTTTTTTATTTATTTTTTTCATGTAAAATAAAAACATTTTTTGTGAAAAATATAAAATTCTTGAAAAGTCAAAATCTTTAGCTTTCACTTCGTCCAAGAAAATTGAAAATCGGTCAAGCGGTTCAAAAGTTATGATTTTTTTTAATAAAAATTTTGCGGCGTCTCGATTTTTTTTAGTCACTTTATTTTGGAAATGGTCACCCTTAGAGATGGGTAAAACGGTTCTTTTTAGTGAAGGGATCCGATCCGAATCAATCATTTTAGTGAACCGGATCTTTTGAACGATTCAGTGGCTCAGCAGCTCGCAGACGAAGAGCGAACTGAACCGAGCGATCGGTCAAGAGCGGTTCACTCTTTGTTGCGCGACATGCGTGGTACCTTTCGCTCTCTCATTCTTCGTACATTCTTCAACAGAAACTCACGATTTCCCCTACCCGAACCAAAAGGAAGAAACGAAATGTACTTTGCCTTTCAAGTGAGCACATTTTCTCTCTAACTTACATCTGCCTGCATGCAAGTGGGCGAGGCAAATTAATTTTTTGGCTATGTATGGTGAGAGTGCGGAGCTGTCGTGGCGCGCAAAGCAAGGCACGTGTCAAGCGTTATAATAAATCCGAGAAACGAGCGAAAGAGAATAGGGGAAGAGAATCGGTTTGCTCTCGGTTTTCAATTAGGCATTTCACGGCGAAATTCTCTCTTTTTCGCTCTTCAACAAAACTTGAAAACAGTGGTGTCAGTACCTGTCAACTTTGACAGGTATTGGCCCCGTTGTTTTCAAATTTTCCGAAGGAGGGAAAGAGAGCGATTTTCTGATGACGTCACCGTGCAATGGGCAATTTATGTCTTATCCGTGCTGATCAAATGAACCGACTCTCGCCAAAAAAGATGCATGGGTCACTCGTTCTTCTGAGTGATCCGGATCTTTTGAACGGCTCCGATTCTTTTTGCCCATCTTTAATGGGAATGGCTATAGACATTTAAAAAAATATTATATCCAGAATCCTTTAATGGTTCCTATTAGCTATTCTACATTGGAGTTTTTTCTGAAATCCATGGGATTTTACCAGAAATTTTGTCAATAATGTCTTTAAAAATATCTACAGATTCAATCAGAAATTTCTCCTGATAAAATCCTTAAGGCATTCCTTCAGTAATTTATCCTGGCATTCGTCCAGAGATTTTTTCAAAATTTTTCCGCAAATTTTTTAGGATTTTCTCTACTGATTCCTTCAACGATCACTCCAAAACAATCTTCAAGTGGAAAAAAATAAACGAAAACCCAAATTTAGCACTCTACCATTCAATTCTGCTAGAGTTTGTATTCTTTGACAGATACGCGTATGTTGACCTCAACTGTAAGGCCGCTCAGGGTCGTGTAATAGACTCGACAAGGTATTCCAATAAACAGCTCGAAGATTTATTAAAATCCTCAAGTGATTCCTTCAGTGATTTTTCAAGGCTTTTGGATAAGCCTTTGGGGCAGCCTCCAAGAGTTCCTCCAAAGATTGATATAACAATTTCTCCAAAGATTCTTTCAGGACTTCCACAAGAAGTTAGTTATAAGGATTCCATCTCGCATTACCTATGGATTACATCGAAAATACTTTGAAAAACTTGTCCAGGGATTCTTCACAATATTTATTACCTAAAATTCCCCCAGGGCTTTCACCAAGACTTTTGTCAGGGCTTCCTCTTAGGATTCCTTCAGGAGTTTACCAGAAATTCCACAAGGAATATCTTTAGCGATTCTTTCTAGTAAATATTCTACACATTCCACCGGAGATTTATTCAACAACTCTCTAAGAATTTTCTTCAGTGATTCTTCTATTGCTTCCTTCAAAGATTGCATCTAAAAATCCTCCTAAAATATATTTAAAAATTCTTCCATCGAAACTTCAGGAATTCCTAAACAAATTGATTGATTCTTGAAGAGATTGCTCAAGGAATCTTTCCCAAGAAATTACTACAGGGATTCCATCAATAAATCTACCAAGAATTCCTCCTATCAAAAATCTTCCAATGAGTCTTCCAGTGTTTTCTCCAGTAAATCCTCCACAGTTTTCTACAGAAAATCCTTCAGCGATTAATCCTTACATTCTTCCAGGAATAGCTTCAGGGATTCCTACACGATTTTTTCCAGCAATTACCAAAACTCTTACATAAATACTTGCAGAGATTTCCAGGAATTCTTACAGTGATTCTACCTAGAATCTCTCCAAGGATTCATTATGGAATTCCTCCAGAGATTCCACCATTACTTATTTTTCAAGGATTTCATCAAAACGCCGTCGGGGATTTCACAAGAAATACTTCAAAAGAATTCACCAAAACTTCCTCCCCGGGATTCCATCAAGAATTTTTTAAATATTCCGCTTCTATTTTTTTTTCAAAAAGGATCGTCCAAGTTATCCCCCGGGGATTCTTCCAGGGTATCTTCAATAAACTATTTTATAAATTTCTCCAGTGTTGACTTCAATGATTCTTCCTGGTATCCCTGCAGAGACCCTACGTGGCATTTGTCCTAGGATTTATTCAGGAATTACTTCAACAACTCCTTCTGGTTTCTATTCCTCCGAGGATTTCTAGAGATATCTTTTTCTTGGCATTACGTCATCACTGGAACAAAGCCTGCTTCTCAGCGTAGTGTTCTTATGAGCACTTCCACAGTTATTATCTGAGAGCTTTCTTTGCCAAAGTTGCCGCATGGTTATTAAATTAAATCACTACGCGTGGCAAAGATGGATAAATTATTTGTGAAATCATGAAAAAAAATCCACGTGCTCGGCTGAGAATCGAACCCGGGACTCTTGTATGCTAGCCGAGCGCTTTGCCATCTAACCTACCAAGCCATTTGGTGACCCAATAACACAAAGGTTACAAGTTTCAGGGATTGCTTTAAGTTCTTCCAGAGACATATTAAAGAATTTCACCAAGGAGTTCTCTGGGAAATTCTCCAGTGATTTCTTTGGTGATTCCTTCAAGGATTGTTCAGAGAATTGCTTCATGGATTTTTCTAGAAAATTTCCTAAAAATGTTTCAAGCTACTTCAGGGTTTCAACCTGGAGGCATTCAGATAAAATCTTTCGAGTAAATATCAGTGTAATCCCTGGAATTTTGTAGACGCTTTTTGAAGGAATATTTAGAGTATTGAAAGGAAGAATTTCTATTTCTTCACGGAATTCCTTGTAGATTCTATCGTGGAAATAAGGTGGTTGGAAATTGTTTGATTAAATCTCTGGAGGAATTTCTGATAATCCTGAATACATTCTAAGTGGAGTTTTTGCAACAATTTCTAGTGGAATCCCCATAAAAATATCAGCTCAAATCCTTGGAGACTATCGTAATGGAAATCCAGGAGAATCCCTGGTGGAATCTTTAGAGAGGGAGGAACCCCTGGTGGAATCTTTAGAGAGATACTTGGAGAATTTATGTACGAGATTTTTATGAAGGAGTTTTAGATATTTTTGAAGCAATTTCTGGTGCATTTACTGAAAGATTATACCCGATTCTTGTTTTGCACGGGGGATGCGTACAGTGTAAAAAAAAGTGCAAAAAAACGTGTTATTTCGAGAAACCGTGCAAAAAAAAAATACATGTGAAAAAATTCCGTGCAAAAATAGAGTTGAGCGCACTTAGAGGATTCCCCAAATGAATCCCAGGAGGAACTCTTGATAGATTCACTGGAGTCACTGGAATCCACCAGTATATCTCCCTAATTACTGGTAAAATTTTTATAAGAAATTTGCGGTAAATCCTTGTAGGAATTCCTGATAACTACACGAATTCCTGGAGATATTCCGCGAGAAATTCCTTTAAAAATTCCAGGAGGAATCCTTTGAGGCATTCCGGAATAGATTCCCTAAGAAATTTTAAAAGGAATCCCTTGATGAATTCCGCAAGGAATCCCTTGAAAGATTTCAGGTGGTGCTATCCTAATAAAAAAAATTTTGGTAAAATACCTGGAGGAATTCCTCTAATAATATTCTTCGGAAATATTTCGAGATATTCTGGGAGGAATTTCGAGATAATTACTTGAGAAATTTCCGGTGGCATCCCTTGATTAATTCCGGGAGGAATCCCATAAGGAATTCCGAGAGGAATTCCTTAAGGAATTCCGGGAAGGCTCTATTGAAGGAGGAATCTCTTGAATAGTTCCCTAGAGAGGAGCTTTTGATGCTTGCCTGATGGAATCCTTACGGAAACTCTTGATAGAGTTCCTGTAGTAATTTCAGGTAGAACCTCTGAAGCAACATCTTCTGGGATTCCTGGATGAACGCCTGATAAAATCTCTAGGAGAAATCCTATCGGAATCCCTAGAAGAACACCTGCTGTAGTCCCTAAAAGAATTTTTGAATACCTGGAGGAACTTTTAATGGAATCTCTGGAAGAACTCTTGACGGGATCCCTATTGGAACTCCTGATAATTCTCTCTGAATTCCTGATAAAATGCCTGGCGGAACTCCTTGAAATATCTCAAGAAGAAACCTTGATGGAATTCCTTGAGGGACTCCTGATATTATCTCCGAAGGAATTCCAGGTGAAATCTCCAAAGGAACTACTTATCCTTATCCCTAAACTTCAAGAAGAACCCCTGCAAGAGTTCC
This sequence comes from Aedes aegypti, assembly GCF_002204515.2. Lineage (NCBI taxonomy): Eukaryota > Metazoa > Arthropoda > Insecta > Diptera > Culicidae > Aedes > Aedes aegypti. The sequence continues at coordinate 331,875,461 of NC_035109.1, forward strand.
AGGAGGAATCTCTGAAGGAACTCCTGATGAAATCTCCAGAATAACTCTGAAAGAAGACCTACAGGTACTCCAGATAGAATCCCTGGAGGAACTCCTGATGGAATCCTTGGAGGAATTTCTAAATATATTCTTGAAGGAACCCCTAATGGAATCAATGGAGGATCTTCTTATGTAATTCCTAAAAAAAATCTCCTAATGGAATCTCTAGAGGAACTCCTCATCTCTAGATGAATTCCAGGTAGAATCTCTGAAGGAACTCCTGACAAAATCCCCAGAAAAACTCTAATGGAAGCCCTAAAACTACTCGTGATAGAATCTCTATAGGAAGTCCAGAAGGAATTCTTGGAGGAATTCCTAAAGATATTCTTGAAAGAACTCCTAATGGAATCCTTATGTTATCCCTAGAAGATCTCCTGATGAAATTCTAAGAGGAATTCCTGTTAGAATCCTCTCATAGAGTACCAGGTGGAACCTCTGAAGGAACTTCTGATGGAATGTTTGAGAAACTTCTGATGGAATTGCTAGAAGAACTCCTGGAATCCCCAGAGAAGTTCTAGGTAGAATCCATGAAGGAATTTTTGATGAAATCCCTGGAGGAATTTTTGATGAAATCCTTGAAAGAACTTCTGATAGAATCTTTAGAAGAACTTCTGGTGAAATCTAGTGGAATCCTTACAACTACTTCTGTCGGAAACTTTTGAGGTACTCCTGTTGAAATCCCTGATTTAAACTTTTAAAGGGATCCGTAGAGGAACTTCTGATGGAATCCCATGAGGAATTCCAGGTGAACTTTCGAAAAGAATTCTCACAGAAAGTCCTAACTAAATCACTGGACAAAATCTTGAAGAATACCCGGTGGAATCATGGAAGGATTACCAATGAAATCCATGAATGAATTTCGGTAGATTCCCGAAACTCATTTGAATTTGGCCGACCGATTCGTCAACCGTTTCATAAACTATCAAATTGGTTCGTCAATCAGCATCACACACGGTCAAACATAGCACCAACATGACAATCAACCTGGGGGCGGAGTGATTGTTGGTCAAACGCTCTGACCGTCTGTGGGCTGCATAAAGGGTAAAGTTATATATGCTTCTGTTCAGATTAGGATGATGTTATCGAAGCTTTTGCCTCGACCAACTCAAGGTCGAGGTTAGTTATCGAATGTCGAAACTAAATTGAAGAACAGAATTCCAGCCATCTCTGTGGCTTGGCTGTTGAGTTAGCTCGCAATGGAAGATCGCATAACATAATTGGCCCAAAGCTAGCTATTCTAATTAAGAAAAGCATGATGAAGATTCAGATCAATTCGTGGGCGGCAACTGAGCACAAACAATACTGGAATAGTTAAAAGTCGTGTTTTCGAACCAAAATGAACTGCGTAGCATCTGATATGTAACTGTCCTGTTTTTGCGCATTTGCGATTCCAAGTATTTGACAAATATGTTAATAATCTGTAGGCTTTCTGTCGTGCCGTTTTATGGAAATCCCTCAGAGTACTAATCGGTATTGTACACAAAAATGCCTTTCATTTAAAGACCCTTGTTTAATTCAATTAAAAAGCTTAAAAAGCCACCGCGAGAGCTAATCTCCACACAACAGCTACTTTAAGCCGCAAATCAACAGAAGAAGCCGCTCCCCGTAGTCGTCGCTGATGATCCACTCTTCTTTCCATTGTGAGTTGCAATCTGCATGGTTGGCGTTTTTTTTCTGTATCCATTATTTTTATGGTAATTTAATGTAGCCATTTCCAACCATCACACTCTCTTCTCGGTTGATGTTTGGCAGCTTGCTTCCTGCCTCGTGCTTCGAGTCTACTCTACTGGCAGCCAGTTCCGCACTCGTCATTCCGCTGTGTAAGCATCTCTGCATCGACTTGCTCATTATTGCGCTGGTTGGTATGTAGATACGGGAGCAGGTACTCATTGTTCATGGTGGAGGTCCCCTGCCCCAACACCCCCCCCCCCCTTACACCTGCCCCTCACCTGTTCGCGACTCTTTCGGTGCAATACGGGATGTGGCCTAGACTTAATCGCTTCGAGGGACCCCCTCTGTTGCGCTACCGCCTGCGTACTTCGTGAAACAATGGACCTGCTCTCGACTTTGCTTTGAAAAAACTTTAGTTGGAGAGCCAGTGGGTTCCATTCATCACACCAGTGCGCAGAGAGATCGGAAAAGAATCATCTCTGCTATGAAAGGGATGGACGGAAACGGCGCTTTTCACCGCAATTTGCTTGAAGAAGAGGAACTGCGCTTGGTGAGTTTTCGATGGACCTTCTTGAAGGGTATTTTTCGTTGTCAGTGTAAAAGTTCTGCTGAAAATCCAAGCAAAATCTCTGTTTGCATTACAAATGGCATTCTATTAAATTCTCAAAGGGGATTCTGTTAGATTAGAACTCTAGAAGGGATTCTGTTCGAATCCCAAACAGGCTTCTGATATATCGCAAACGTTGTTCGAACACTAAATGGGATCAAAATTCCCAAGAGAAATTCTGTTCGAATCCTAAGAGATTCTGTTCTAATCCCAAAAGGGATTCTGTTCGAATCCCAAGAAGGATTCTGTTCGGATCCCGAGAAGGATTCTGTTCGAATCCCAAGAGGGATTCTTTTCGAATCCCAAAAGGAGTTCTGTTCGAATCCCAAGAAGGATTCTGTTCGAATCCCAAGAGGTATTCTTTTCGAATCCCAAGAGAGATTCTGTTCGAATCCAAAGAGGGATCGTTTTTGAATCCCAAGAGAGATTCTGTTTAAATCCCAAGAGGAATTCTGTTCGAATCCCAAGAGCAGTTCTGCTCGAATCCCAAGAGCAATTCTGTTCGAATTCCAATAGGAATTCTATTTGAATCCCACGAGGGATTCTGTTTGAATCCCTTGAGGGATTCTGTTCGATTTTCACGAGTGATTCTGGTCGAATCCCATGTGAAATGCTGCCAAGAAGGATTCTGTTCTGTGTCTCAAGAGGGATACTGTTCAAATCCCAAGAAGCATTCTGTTCAAATCTCAAGAGGGATTCTGTTCAAATCCCAAGAAGGATTCTGTTCGAATCCTAAAAGGGATTCTGTTCGAATCCTAAGAGAGATTCTGCTCGAATCACAAGAAAGATTCTGTTCGAATCCTGAGAGGGATACTGGATACCAAAGAGGGATCGTTTTTGAATCCCAAGACGGATTCTGTTTGAATCTCAAGAGGAGTTCTGTTCGAATCTCTAGAGAAATTCTGTTCGAATCCCAAGAGCAATTATGTCCGAATCCCAAGAGCGATTTTGTTTGAATTCCAAGAGGGATTCTGTTCGAATTCCAAGAGGGTTTCTGTTCGAATCCCAAGAGGGATTCTGTTCGAATCCCAAGAGGGATTCTGTTCGAATCCCAAGAGGGATTCTGTTCGAATCCCAAGAAGGATTCTGTTCGAATTCCAAGAGGGATTCTGTTCGAACCCCAAGAGGGATTCTGTTCGAATTCCAAGAGAGATTCTGTTCGAATCCCAAGAGGGATTCTGATCGAATCCCAAGAGGGATTCTGTTCGAATCACAAGAGGGATTCTGTTCGAATCCCAAGAGCGATTCTGTTCTAATCACAAAAGGGATTCTGTTCGAATCCCAAGAGAGATTCTGTTCTAATCCCAAAAGCGAGTCTGTTCGAATTCCAAGAAGAATTCTGTTCGATTTCCAAAAGCGATTCTGTTAGCATCCTAAGAGAAATGCTGTTCGAATCCCAAGAAGGATTCTGTTCGAATCCAAAGAGGGATCGTTTTTTAATCCCAAGACGGATTCTGTTTGAATCTCAAGAGAAGGAGAAGGATTCTGTTCGAATCCCAAGAGGGATTCTTTTCGAATCCCAAGAGGAGTTCTGTTCAATTCCAATAGACATTCTGTTCGTATTCCAATAGGAATTCTATTTGAATCCCACGAGGGATTCTGTTCGTATTCCAATAATTCTATTTGAATCCCACGAGGGATTCTGTTTGAATCCCTTGAGGGATTCTGTTCGATTTTCACGAGTGATTCTGATCGAATCCCATGCGAAATGCTGCCAAGAAGGATTCTGTTCTGTGTCTCAAGAGGGATACTGTTCAAATCCCAAGAAGCATTCTGTTCAAATCTCAAGAAGGATTCTGTTCGAATCCCGAGAGGGATACTGTTCGAATCTCGAGAGGGATTCTGTTCGAATCCCGAGAGGGATTCTGTTCGAATCCCGAGAGGGTTTCTGTTCGAATCCCGAGAGGGATTTTTTCGAATCCCAAGAGGGGTTCTTTTCGAATCCAAAAGGAGTTCTGTTCGAATCCAAAAGGAGTTCTGTTCGAATCCAAAGAGGGATCCTGTTCGAATCCCAAGAGGGATTCTGATCCAATCCCAAGAGGTATTCTTTTCGAATCCCAAGAGAGATTCTGTTCGAATCCAAAGAGGGATCGTTTTTGAATTCCTAGACGGATTCTGTTTGAATCTCAAAAGGAGTTCTGTTCGAATCTCTAGAGAAATTCTGTTCGAATCCCAAGAGCAATTATGTCCGAATCCCAAGAGCGATTTTGTTCGAATTCCAAGAGGGATTCTGTTCGAATCCCAAGAGGGATTCTGTTCGAATCCCAAGAGCGATTCTGTTCTAATCACAAAAGGGATTCTGTTCGAATCCCAAGAGAGATTCTGTTCTAATCCCAAAAGCGAGTCTGTTCGAATTCCAAGAAGGATTCTGTTCGATTTCCAAAAGCGATTCTGTTAGCATCCCAAGAGAAATTCTGTTCGAATCCCAAGAAGGATTCTGTTCGAATCCAAAGAGGGATCGTTTTTTAATCCAAGACGGATTCTGTTTGAATCTCAAGAGAAGGAGAAGGATTCTGTTCGAATCCCAAGAGGGATTCTTTTCGAATCCCAAGAGGAGTTCTGTTCGAATCCCAAGAGGGATTCTGTTCGAATCCCAGAGAGATTCTGTTCGAATCCCAAGAGGGATTCTGTTCGAATTCCAATAGACATTCTGTTCGTATTCCAATAGGAGTTCTATTGGAATCCCACGAGGGATTCTGTTTGAATCCCTTGAGGGATTCTGTTTGATTTTCACGAGTGATTCTGGTCGAATCCCATGCGAAATGCTGCCAAGAAGGATTCTGTTCTGTGTCTCAAGAGGGATACTATTCAAATCACAAGAAGCATTCTGTTCAAATCTCAAGAAGGATTCTGTTCGAATCCCGAGAAGGATTTTTTTCGAATCCAAAGAGGGGTTCTTTTCGAATCCAAAAGGAGTTCTGTTCGAATCCAAAAGGAGTTCTGTTCGAATCCCAAGAGGGATTCTGATCCAATCCCAAGAGGTATTCTTTTCGAATCCCAAGAGAGATTCTGTTCGAATCCAAAGAGGGATCGTTTTTTAATTCCTAGACGGATTCTGTTTGAATCTCAAAAGGAGTTCTGTTCGAATCTCTAGAGAAATTCTGTTCGAATCCCAAGAGCAATTATGTCCGAATCCCAAGAGCGATTTTGTTCGAATTCCAAGAGGGATTCTGTTCGAATCCCAAGAGGGATTCTGTTCGAATCCCAAGAGGGATTCTGTTTGAATCCCAAGAGGGATTCTGTTCTTATCACAAGAGGGATTCTGTTCGAATCCCAAGAGGGGTTCTTTTCAAATCCCAGGACTGATTTTGATCAAATCTAAAGAGGGATTCTGTTCGAATCCCAAGAGAGATTCTGTTCTAATCCCAAAAGCGAGTCTGTTCGAATTCCAAGAAGGATTCTGTTCGAATCCCAAGAGGAATTCGGTTCGAAGTCCAAATGGAATTCTGTTCGACTTCCAAAAGCGAATCTGTTCGCGTTCCAAGAGAGATTCTTTTAGAGTCCTAAGAGGGATTCTGTTTCAATAACAATAGAAACCTTAAAGAAATTCTGTTCGAAAACCAAGAGAAAATCTGTTCTAATTTCTAGAGGATGCAAAAATCCCAAGAGGCATTCTGTCCAATTCTTGAGTAGGCTTCTGTCCAAATTCAGTTGCAACCTGAAAACTGATGATAAACTAACCCTTTCAGTCATTTGGTGTATTTTTTTTTTTTTTTTTTTCAAGATGTATGGGATTCTAGACTCTGGACCATATGTAAAATTATCACAATCAGTAGCCCATCCCTTCTGTTGATCGTACCCACCACAATTTTGGTTCAGAGTACAAACCGGTATGCCATAGCCATGTTCAGTTCATACTTTTGGGCAGCTGATCTGGAATGCCTGTCCCGCCGTGGTCACCGCGTCCAACTTATGGAAAGCCATCTGCCGTGCGCGCTTTTACAACCATCAATTAAATGGACGAACGCATGTACCTCTTCTGTAAACCGAACGGATGGATGGACATTGTACGCGTACCGACTAAACGACCAGTTTGTCCCAATTTTGGACACGTTCATAACGGCAACGCATATGGCCTCCGCTCGCGGATAATTGCACTCTCCATGACAACAATGGCGCAGTGGATGTCGTTGTCGTTGTCGGTCATACACCGGTGATGACCCCTCGCGCAGTCAGTGTGGTTGCGACGAGCGAGGTTGAGGTGGCTTTTCAGTTTCCACGCGAGTCAAGGGCCGAACGAAAACGCGGTCAAAGGGTCCGATTGTTCGGCGGACTTTTATTACCCCAAACGTTGATTGTCGTTCAAGAGTCATAACATAAAAACCCTCAATCCGAAACATGTGAAAACGGGCAGCAATTGTCGCTCGAATGACCACAGAAATGTGGGGGTGTCCCGTTTCATTGTAGCGCATTGTACAGTACTCAACCCATAAAGCGACAATGCGATCTGCATGATTTAGTACCTACGCGCCCCCTTTCAATTGATTGTACATTCCGCCCTCCCAAGGGAGGGGTCTCAGACGCAAATGTCAACTGCGAGGAAAGTTTGTGGCGACATTCGGGCCATTAGCTCAGAAACGTCATTTCAATTGAAACAAAAGGGAGAAATCGGACCCCATTCCCAGAAACTCCGTGGCGCAATGACTGCGAAGCGTCAACTAGATACGACAACGTATGATGGGGCTTATCTCCCTTCCAGTTGCGAGCAAAAAGGTATTAATTATTTAAAATTTCGCGTCGGTGCGGTTGCAGTCGGAATCAGACACCCACCTTAGACACGGACCGAGATAGAGTTGTTTGGTGTTGAATTTTTAAATATTAATTTCCTAGCTCGAGTCGCTCTTTGCAGGTTTGTTTATGTCTGACGGTTTCCGGAATTAATTGGCGGTTTTGTTCTACTTGATTGGAGATCGGAGAATAGCGTAGGTGCGAGGTTATCAAATGAAATGGAAACTCTTTAAAGCTTAATTAGCGGTGGAATGGTCTTGCCGAACAAGAACTTAAACCATTGAATCATATGACTACAGGATATTCTCGGGGGATATGATTTGAATTGCTCTTGAATCATAAATGATATCTCTTACAAAATTAAGAAAGAAACTTAATGAGAAATCACATGGACATTATTGAGATCTTCACTGATTGGTTTACAGCTCAAAACATAATATTTCAATTTCGAAGTAACTCTCCTCTGAGCTTCTTTCCCAAACCTTATTACGGCGAATTTGTCCGTGTTAAAACACTTGTTATGTCAGATTCCTCAAAATATTTATTTGTTGAATCCTTAATTTTCCCTTATAACCAACAAATCGCACGCACCACCAAATCAAACGCTAATCATAACTCCCAAATGGTGCCAATTCGTGCCGAATTAATTAATCTAGCCTCAATATTTACAAAGTATGAGAGTTATTCAACGTTCCCACTGCCGTACAACTAATTTCTCAATTTCCTCGTCCAAACCACACACAATCCGCCAGTCAATCACTCGATCGATGCCACCTTAAACCAAAACCGTCAAACGAAGCCCCAGTGATCTACCGACCGAATGACTTATACCCACTACTGCCACGATACGCCAATCAAATTGCTTCATGTCTTCCACCTCATTGGTCACATAATCGACCAACCACCTGAGCAAAATCGATCCCCGTCGAAGCGATCTGCTCGAAGCGTGCAGGCACGTTCGACGATGAAAAATTTCACCCAGTTTCAACCAGCATATGCATTTAATATTCCTTCGATTCGATCTCCATCCCACGTCGCCTGCCTCACCATAGAGTTAAAACCTATGATCATCACCAGCACCAAAGCGAGCGAGCATGATATCGATCGAATACACTATCGATCAAATTTCTCCATCACTGCACAGTGGTCCAGCCATGATCAAAAAACGGAAAAATAAGTCGTCGTGTTGACCATTCCCTTAACTTTCCATATATCAATTATGATCTGAAGGATTTAGAAACGTATATTTGATAAACGAATTTGTTGGATACTTTTGGTAATTCGAATGATTTCTGTATTCTGTTCATTGTCCCTGTAAACCAAAATCAATTATATTTTCATAAATCGTGTAGTACAGTCACCTCTCCCTTACGCGATATTGAAGAGACCATCGAGTTAGGGAGGTATCGAGTTACATAACACAGAAGCAGTGCAACTGCGTTCCAAGGGACCATCGAGTTAGCCATGAAAACCAAGTTTTACTATGGTTCTCTAACTCGATATCGAGATACGGAATATCGAGTAAGGGAGAGTTAACTGTATAAAGAAGTAAACATATAAATATGATCACTTAACTGCCCATAGTCTGCGTGATCGATATAACCACCAGCACTATAATAATTGGAAAAAAAAATCTGCAGCATTTCTACATTGGATTAATTCTCGCTGAAACCGGCTCACTATTTACGCTTCGTCTTTCAAAATGTTAAAAATTTTATTCTTTCGAAAGCTGCTGTCGAGTAAGTAAAGAAACTGCGTTCGGTTGGTCGAATTGCTGGACCCCTCGATAGTTAAAATTAAAACAGTTTTTGAGGACCCCGCGATTTTTGACAATTTTTGACTCGCTCAAACTGCCATAACTCAGAAATTTCTTCAACAACCCCTTCACAATAACATGGTTTTGGAAAGAGAAAACATAAGTGCTTCATTTACAAAAAAACAAAAATATTTGGCAGCCATATTGAATTTAGCAGCCATATTGGATTTTATCAGAAAAACTAAAATTTCATGGTGTTCGCAACCACCAATTTCGAAAGTTTTTGCATCATTAGGGTCATCCAATTATGACGTCCATAATTGGGAGGGTCAATGAAAGTCTTACAGTGCAAATGTAGTTTTCTCTCACAGGTTCACTCATTTCGGTATCGGGCACACATACTTTGTTGTTCGCTGTCTAGATACTTCATAGGGGCCACACGCAAATCATATCACGCCCCAGGGATCCTCGCTCCTTCAGGTAATATCGAATGCTAATTACCTTGAGCGAATTTTATCACTTCTTCAACTGAGTCTAATAAAGCCACGGACCTTCTAAGATTTTTTAACGCTTGTCACTCTCTGCCTAACCTTTTCCAGTCCTTGGAGCGTAACACGATTTACTTGTGTCCCCTATGAAGTATCTAGACAGAGAACAACAAAGTATGTGTGCTTGATACCATATTTTTATTTTTGCAAATAAAGCTCCTATGTTTCGCTTTCCAAAACCATGTTATTGTGAAGAGGTTGTTGAAGAAATTTCTGAATTATGGCAGTTTGAGTGTCAAAAATCGAGGTGTCCTCAAAAACTGTTTTAATTATAACTATCGAGAATGCCATCAATTTGACCAACTGAACGAAGTTTCTTTACTTACTCGACAGCAGCTTTCGAAAGAGCACAAATTTTAACATTTTGATAAACCAAGTGTAAATAGTGCCGGTCTCAGCGAGAATTGCTCATTTTTAACCATTTCTGCCAAATTTTCTGTGGATTTCATAGAAATTGAAGTTTAAAAGTTGGCTGGATAAGATTTTTTGATTCATTCCGTAGTAATATCGTTTAAAAAGGCATACATCACTTTATGCTACTAAATAGTTACTTTATTGAACGATTGTATGCAAAAGCTTGGCAAAACATATGTTTGTTCAGATAAGTTGGTATACTTACTCAAGTCAACTTGTAAAACCCCAATGACTCAAATATTTTCGAACAAATAAGATTTCACGTGTCCAACTATTTTATTATTGTATGAAGAATGCATAGCAGTGGAAACATGCATGTTGGTCATATTGGCGCTTACGTCGACTTTGCGAAAATGGACTATAAATAACTACGTTCCTTCAATAGGCATAGGTTTTTGAATATGTTCTTAAACACATTTAACCAAACCATAGTCTGTAAATGGTCATGTTTGAATAGAAGAATGAACCTGTTAAGATAATAGTTGCAAATATTTGTGAACATGTTTGTAGCGCGCCTTCATAGCTGTTAGTTTTTCTCAGAGAGGCCACAATAAAAAATATTCATAAAAATTAACGTATATCAATTTTTGAAAAGCTAATCGAACGACATCCTTAAACAAAATTAATGGCTCTGTACTACTGCTACATAAGTCAAGAAATTAATCCGTCTGCGAGCAATGCAACTGCGAGCAAGTTGCTTTCCAAATCTCTCCAACTCCATTGCAGATTTTGATCTGACCATGAGGCGAGAAACCCATGGAATTCTAGATCTGCTCCGCTCGGAGTTCATACCACTAATTTTTGCAAACAAGTTCGGCCAGGTCAGCAGTGACAGAGCGTCTTATACTGACGGGTCGGAAACAAATGATTTCACTGGATTTGGCCGCCCACAAACTTTAGAACCCTTGTTCAGTATACGTCGCAGAATTAGCGGCTATTCACTATGCATTAGAGCGAATCGACTCTCTTCCCTCTGATCGATATTTCAATTCTACGTTCTACGTTCTACGTTCGTTATATACGTTCAATGAGACCGGTAAACTACTCCCCGTATTTCCTCCTTGAAATACGATCTAAATTGAGTCCATTGTCGAATCATACCATCACCTTGGATTGGGTCCCCTCACATTGCTATATTCCGGGTAATGAGAAAGCGGACGCGCTTGCCAATGTGGGTGCTATGGAAGACGATATTTATGATCGCCTTAGAAGAATTTTTCACAATTGTCTGTCAGCAGACCTTGTTCAAATGGAAAGGTGATTTGGGCAGGGTGTTACATTCCATTCTCCCGCAGGTGTCAAAGAAGTCGTGGTTTTAAGGGATGAATATGAGTCGTGACTTTATCAAGATAATGTGTGGGCGGATGTCCAATCACTACCCGTTAGGCTCACATTTCCGTCGAATAGGGCTAGCAGATAGTAATCGATGTGATTGTGGCGCAGGCTATGAAGACATTCTTCTTGGCCCGAATAAAACCAGATAAGGAAAACATTAGAGATGTGTTGGCTAGACCAGACTTTGTTCCTTGTCTACATGTTCCTTGTTTACAAGTTTTTAAAGCAAAATGACGTCTTTGCTTTGTGGTTCCACATGTCCGCTCGTATACCCCCTCCTTTTTGTTGGTTGTCCACTTTGTTCCCTTCGAAACCCGTTTGTTTGTACCATTACAGGTTGTCGACATGTCTACTATACGTTGAGCAGCAGCAATGACGCAATAGGAGTATGCTGCTGATGAATATCCACGGATAGACTCTGAACTCCCATCTCCTCGAATAATGATTTTAATGCCCAAACCGCGAGTTTTACGGTTCCCCAAAACTAACACAGTTCAATAAGAAGCAAATATTATGTTGTTAATTAAATTCTTTTCGGCTCCGTAATGCCTAAGGGCGCTTGAGCCTGTTGAATATATTTTTTAAATTAAAAAAAAAGTTGTAATTAAAAAAAAATCAATGAACTGATCAACCGTATGACGTACAATGCTCTCATAAGAGCGCTGGACGTCACTGGCGTCCATCTTCCGGGTTCTCGTGGTGAACTGCCTCGTATCCATGGCCCGCTAATTGTTTTTGTACACTAGGGCACTGACGGAGCAGAAAAACTTCTCAATGGGTCGGCACCTGGGCAAGTTAGCCGGGTTCCTTTTTTTTCGGCACGTACAGCTTTTCGAAAAACCGTACACACGCTCGCGGAGTGCTTTCGGTTTTGACGCCATCTTCGATTAACTGACAGCACCCGAGCGAAAAGCAATGAGTCCAGAGAGCAATTCTCTTAGAGAGAGAAAAAATACAAAAAGCGTATTACTTCAATTACAGAAAAGTATCGAAATCGTTCTCATTTTTTACTGAACACCCATTATATATTTCAAGGTTAATATAACATTCTATCCTAATTTGACTAATAGCGCAGACACAAACAAGTTCAACTAATTATTTTTATTATTCTATAAAGCGCCGTGACTCCTAAAGACAGCATTTTCGTAACGTGTGCTTTACTTCTGATTTTTTTATTATTTTTTTCTTCTATTTTACTTGCCTTTCATCCAATACATGTATCTATCGCCTACAGTGGTACCAATTGCCTTCAACTTGTGTGCAAGTTCTGCCACCTTGCTTGCAAGCAGTGTCGTAAAAATTCAGCCGAATGATTCCCGATCAGTGCGAAAACGAACAAAAACAAACTCCGCTAGCACGAAGTCAATCTGACTATGAGAGCGAATGCGACGAGAAGGAGAGTAGGTGCAACACACGCACACATTCAGTTTCACCTAGAGGCATTGATAATTGAATATAAAACATTACAAATTAATTTTATATTACTGGTGTAAGAAACCCGCAATGTGATGCCTCCAGTTGATGTTTTGTTTTTGATTGTCTCTTAAGGGAAAAGTATAACTTTTGTAATTTGCGGATGTTTTTGTAGGACATTCTGACGAAAATGATTTTTTTTTACTTGCGGATTTGAATTTGCTGCCACTGAATGTCAGTAGGTGGATGAGAACCAGTGTAGAAAAAATAATTGAAAAACTGAATGCACACTCTAGCAGATTCGTGCATGTATTGTCAAAGCAACATTCGAACAAAGAAGAAATCTTCGTTGGATGACGGACCCTACTGTGGGTCGGCGTTGTTGACTGTATATTGAAATATGCAGACACTGCTCGCAAGCATTATAAATAGAGTGACAGATAGATGGATAGGCAGACAAAACAGATAGATCACGGCATTTATATATATTGCGATTTTTTTACCTCTTAGACTTTGATGATCTGAATTTCGTCTTTCTCAGATTTCGCCTTCGATTTCGCTGCATCTTTTCGATCACCGCCGCCCATGCAATTATCCTGATGTTCATGACAGTTTACTCCGGCCGGCTCAGTGTTTACCATTTTCTCTTTGTTCTCGGCTCACCAGCTGGTCTCGTTTACATAACAAAACCAGCTGGTTTTCCGATGTTTACAGTCATCGTCATTGCTCTAATCTCCAGCTGGTGTGTCGAAACTAGCTGCTTGTGACATAAATCAAGGATGAAAGGTAAATGGTGTTTGAAAATGTACCATCAGTACATTATTGGCAGCTTCTCAATTTCGTCATAAAAGTCTAATCATTCGTGAAAATTACAATAGTATTATGACATGATTTCGCAATGTACGGGTGTAATCATGTGATTAATCATTAATGATTTAAATATAAAAAAAATATTCAGCTGAGTCACATTGAGTGACATGTTCTTTAACTAACTTTAATTGAGAGTTAATGTAGAATTGATATCATCAATTATCTATTGTACGTTGGCGTAATGAAGAAATAGTTCTCTTTCTCTCATACAGAAAAATTAGAAAACGACTCTCGCGTAGCAATTCAAGGGCCAATCCTCAGATCGTTGATTTGAATATTGTTCACCACATTTTAATTCCCATAGGATGCATTGCTTAGTATTCAAATTAATTAATGTGATTTCTTGCTCATTGAGTGACGATTTTGTATTACTCCACGTTAACAATCAATTTTATTCTGAAAACTGCCATGAAATGTGATAAAAAAGAGGTTAAATGAGTTTATATGCCCCTTGATTTTTTTTAGCGTGTCTTGACCCAAGGCTCGGCCCTTTTGGTTTTCAACGAATGAGCAAGAGAGAGGCTTCTCATCATGCTAAGGCCAAAAGCAGTTTGCAAAATTTTCCGATTGTAGGCCCTCTTGATGGAGAGAGATCCGATCATAGGCCGTTTCTAGCAGGGGGCAATGAATGAATTGGAAAAAACCGATTATTGGCCATTTTGAAAATCAAATTTAAAACGGTAAATTTTATGATTATGTTAACAATGTTTGCATAGTTTGTGGGAGTTGGGAGCTGAGACGAGACTCGCGAAGACGGTCTTCTTGTTCTGTGATTGCTGTTTTTTTTTCTTATTCCCCTTTTTTTTTTACCAATTATGCGCAAGCCGTTCAAACCCTCACATGTACCTCTCAGAAGAAAATGATTGAGTTTGCATCACATCGAATCATAAATAGCCGTTTAAGTGAAATTTCATGCCAGCAAACGTAGTAGACATTAGAAATAATTAATCTTCTGCTTAGATTTATCAGCAACTTTGGAAAAAACTGCTCCGCTGACTGAGGTTTTTAATAATAGTTTACTTTGAACACAATACTTTTCACTTTTTCAGCCATAAAAACGGTGGGCTGCATTTGACGTTTCGTGAGAGGGGAATCTGGGCTGCATATGACGTTGATATATTTCCTCTTCGCGAGTCTCTCTCAGGTTGGGAGATGCTAACGAATGGTATCAAAACCCGATTTGTTTACAAGTTGACCATTGGCCCTCTATAATTGTTCTAGTTGTTTCTAGTTTTTATGAAGAGCGGAGAGCACCGGTATTGGTAAAAGCAGCCACAGTAGACACAGCTTCACAATACAAAACATCATAAATTATTTTGTGTTAAGTACACCACATTCACATGATATAGCTATATCCATTCAATCGTCCAAATATGTTATAAACGTAAAGGCGGCATCCACAAATTACGTATCGCTCTAGGGGGAATGGGGAGTAAGCTCAAGCGTTACAACTCATACAAAAAATTACAATTGTTCATACAAAAAGCGTTACGGAGGGGGGAGGGGGTCAAAAATTTCAAATTTTAGCGTTACGTAATAAATGGACGCTGTCTAATTCATTTTCCTTCTAATTTTAACTTCTATACACCTGATTTCGCCAGCGTATTCCTATTTGGCCACTCTCATAAGAAATTAGGCGTTTGGTCAATTCAGGAACAATTTCGCCAAATTTATGCTTAAAGTAAATGAGGCAAAAGTTCGACCTGCGTGCTATAATCAAAATTTCAATAGAAACAATGACAGTTGAAAAGAAATAAATACCACTCAGTGAACCGTCAACATATTGTCTTTCGCTGAACAAATTAGTGTCAAAATATTTACCCATTTTTAGTTATTACAGTTTCCAAATAGATTATCTTAAAGTAACTTTTGCCCCACCGGTGGGGCATAAACATAAACTTATGTTTACAGATAAATAAACACTAAATTTTCATCAAATTTTGCTCAAAACAAAGTTAAGTGTAATATACCCAACAATAGCAGTTTTTCACAAAACTAAGTTAAAATGTCAAATTTTGATGACTTTTATCGTACGATCAGGTATATTTCTCTTAAATTGAAGGTAATATGTAAATTTGGAGCAATTGGTAGTTTTTCCGCGAGTTTATATATGGATCAAACTCCCGTTGTTTATGTAGAAGTTAAAGCCCCTCAAAGCATCCTTATGATAGGCCCAGAAACGCCCTTAATGAAAATTTGATCCAAATATACAATTTTTACGTCGAAAGACAACAAAAAGCCATAACTTTACCAAAACTCAATGGATTCTTTTGATATTTGCTGTTAAAGTCTTTTACATGAAAAGCATTTATAAGTTTTGTTTTAAATTGATCTAGAAATCTTAAAAAGAAACTCTTGCCCCTCTGATCAAATTCGCGACAGTGATCAATTTGACTCCGGATTACGATGTGTGAAGCAACTCTGATCTTATTCAATGGACATTAATAATCCCAATTTCATGGGGCTTTCCAATAAATAGTTCAGTAACCCAGCGAAACAAATATGACAATGACAATCTGGTGCAGTTCTCAGAAATTTTCCACCACATCACAATTTTGGGCTACAGGTCGCCAATACTGATTTCATTATGCCCTTTAAAAAACATTTTAATGATCTAATCCACCAAGGATGTCAAATAGGACTTTTATTAGGTTTTATTTAAGATATAATTTGTTTTAAGTTTGATGATTAAGTTTAGAATAAATCGACTTTTTTGACATGCTAGAAGTCTGCTCACAAAATTCTTCGTTTTTCTTATATGGCAGGATTCAATGCTCTTCTAAATCATCAGAAAACAATTTTTCGGCATCGTAAGTATTATGTACATTGTTGATAAGTATTGTTTAACATATGAAGTTTGAATTCTGTTGCAAATAAATGGTCTTACAAGCTGACAAACTTGTATGCAAGTTAGCAAAAATCGTCAAATTCGGCATTTTTGAGAGCAAATATCTCAAAAACTAGACGTGCTACTATATATTTGAAAACGGCAATGGATTTAGCAACCCAAAATTAAGTGAATAGTGGTATGTTGATGCTTGAGACAAAAAATGTTCCACAGTGTAATTTAGTGTGTTTTGAAAACGAAAAATAGCTACTTCTTTCGTATATTTTTATTTTGTAAAATTGTCTTCACTTTATGTGAAGAAATCCTCAGTTAAAATTTTTGAAGGGACATTAGTGTCTCGAGAGCTCTCAATAGTCAAAACATAATAAAATTGTAAACTCCTGATGGTGCTTTTCATCAATATATGTTACCATACACTAAGATGAATAATGACCGCTTCGCAGAACAAATGGAACCACTGTGCCATCGATAAGTGCTTTTCATTTCTTTTCAATTGAATCACTGCTCGCGGTTACTGCTGCTCGTAGACACCGGCTCAACTAAGATTACGAAATTACCGCCGATCGTCGCCGATCATGAAACCACCCCCAAAAGCGGCAGAAGTAGTTACAACTCGACGAACGTCATCCAGCACTCTGGGAACGGATCGAAACCGGATTATGATCGCGATTCCGATTTCGTTGGATAAGCGTGTGTCGATCGCATCGGTAGTCTGATCGATGGAAGTCTCCTATGTGCGCAAGTGGTCACCACAGCCGAAGGGAAGCTGACTGAGATTGAAATTATGCAAAACCGATCCGTATCGCAAAGGTTTTACGCAACGCTGAGTTTGACCGCGTTCGGTTGAGATTCTGCGATGGTTCTAAGTGGAGGAAGGTAATTTTGCGATTTCCTTGAGCTACTGCTCAGATGATCGGAGATACGGTTGAAAAAAGTAATCTTGAAATATGGATGGTGGATGTGCCAATGCTATAGAAGTGGTTTTCCGTTGACTGCTGGATGACTGCGAAATTGTGGTGATTGGATGCTGGGAAGTGAGACAAAATTTAATGATAGAATTATTGTTATTGCTCCAAATGGATTTATTTTTCAATTTTGAGAAGAACGTCTATTGGGAATCAGGCAGGTACGATTATATGCCCAGTGAAGTACATAACAAAAAGATCCTGAACCGACCGGGAATCGAACCCAGACACCTTCAGCATTGCTTTGCTTTGTAGCCGCGGAGTATTCACGAAATTCAAGTTGAAACATGACATCTTGAAATAAGTGCACCATGCGCACAATATTCCTTCAAGAATTTCCTTTAACATTCCTTAACACTTCAGTCGTCGCGCTGTTGTATTTTGTACAACACTGCTGGAAAAACCTCGCTTTGCGTTCACAACATCAGCGCGGTGGTTTTGGCGGTGGCACACCGCGCGACGACTGGAAGGTTAAGGATTCTTGATATTATTTAAAACAAATCATCATCATCAGGCTATCTCTTGACCCTATCCAGAAAATAATCCTTGATGTACCAATGTTAATGTGGTGGTAATTTACTTGAATTCCGAAGAAAATTTTCCGAATTCCTCAAATAATTCTCTGCGAACTCAATTTCCATCCAAACAAAACTCACTTTCTAGGACACTGATCCAAACCATCTCGGAAGTCTATAATCTGGCATCATAAGCGCGTAATCACCACACCACCAATCGCAATAAATCATCATTGATTGTAGGTTGTCCACGCCGAGCTGCCTGTATAGACAATCCAAGTTGTAAACTTCATACCGCGATAGGAAGCATCCGTACCGCCAACTTTTACAAGCCTTTCTAATTACCATATTGAGGTCTCCCATGCGATGATCACTACTGTTGAGACCGCCTAATGCGTGTTCCATCGCATGATAGAGCTGATACTTACTTGCAATACATATACTTATGGAGGCAGATAGCACCCACTCATCCAACGCATCATTAACAACACTACACTGCCAACCCTGATATGATGCGAGAAACAGACCCCGTGCCGTTCGTATAAGGATGATAAAAAACCGGAATCGCGTCATGGAATGCAACCAACAGCTCTCCCGATTGCTTTTCAATATAGCTAGGCTCAAGCAGATGGGGCACAGTGTACTGTTTTGAGAGAAAAGATGGACGCAATTCATCCGCGAAATCAATGAGTCTAAGGCCGTAAAAAGTAAAACCCCTGTGGCCCGTTGGATGTGACAAAATCTCGAAATCAAAATTGATAGTATGTAATAGTAATTGTTTCTTGGATTCAAACAACCGAAAAACATTCAAGAATTGAGTATAAATGTGTTTCTAGTCTAAACTTACGCGTTTGGAACAAACATTGGCACTGAAACGGGAAAGTGGGTCCTAAACAATTGCGTCCGTTTTTCTCCCGTTTTTGCCCCACTACGTATTGGTGGGCACAACCTGCTTCGTTTATGCAAAACAGCTTCACAAGGTGCACTGCGGAACGATTCCTACGACTAAGCTCGGCGCAAGCTGAGCGTGTTGGTGAGCGGGCTGTAAATTTATACACCCCTTCAACACCTACAATCGCCCGTCGGTTAATAATACGCTGCATCGCCCCGCGCGATACCCGTGATAATTTATAAAGCTAGTTGTATGTTGTACATGGTCCCCGGGTTTCACCTAGAGATCGCTTGCACCGTCGGATTTGGGTTAGTATGTGAACCTTTTTTCCAAACCACTTTCGTTCTTGTGGGATGAAATGGTAAGTGAGCAGAAGAGCATACATTAAAGCACCGATTAACTAAGATGGAACAGCGAAAGCCTTCTGGATGATTCGGTGGATTTTCGTCGAGTGGTGATGGGTAATTGTTGCTTCGACGGTTGATTGCTTTCCCATTCCGGTAATGCGCCAAAAGTTACATCATCATCGTCGTAGTCGATCGATTTCTCTGAGCTGAGAATAGGACTTTTAAAAAGCCCTCGAAAGAAGCCGTGTAATGGACCCCGGACCCCGATGATGCAAAGCATATTTGTTTTCGAAGGAAGTGTGCTTTCTGTGGTTGAGTGACTTAATTGCCCTTCGGTTTGCGAGCGGAGAAATTCGATCCCAGAAAATGCACCGGCTTCGGAGATACGTCGTAGACACGGGTTTGACCATTTGTGAAAGCGTTTACCGAAGGGAGGATTCACTTTACGAGTTCCATTTGGTGGTGTATCGCGTCGCCAGCGGGCAAACCTATTATTATGAGCTTTTTAGTGAAATCATTTACCACCATCAACCAGTTGAGATGAGATGAGTGATGATGTGATGTGGGCACGGGTGATGGAACGTGTGTGTGCCTTGGATTCGAAAATGGCGTTGTCGATAGCACAGATTATATGATCGAAAATTGGAAAAAGGTGTTGCATATTCGTTTACACATAACTACGTCCAGCCAACATATGGCCACCCCTGGCATTTATAGCATCATTTACGATTGTTTATAGCTCGGCTCACAGTCGATGTTGGAAGCTGTTTTTCCAGAGACATATTCCGCTCTAATTTGAAGATTTTTGTCATTGTCATACTTTACTTTGATACCTCGATAGCTACAGCGTTATAGAGCTTCATCCGTCTTGAGCAATACTTTTCCAGTTATCGCAAATGTTCAAGTCCCAGTCAAACACTACCATAGCACTAAAACGACTATGCTTCTATCTCTTTTTGCAACCATGTTCTTCATTAAGGTGAAGTTCATGGTCAAAGCTATTCTCGCTTCTCTCTCTATCCAGAGGCACGAAGGCCTCATAAACTTCTCTGCAATCGGTTCTATTGAGGTCGACATCGTCCGCAAAGCCAACAAGCATAAACGTCAAATCTCTCAACAGCACCCTCTAGTGTAATGCTGTCCTGCTTCGATCCGTCTAAAGTCACAAACGAGGATGTCTCCCCATTTGCAATCCTAGCACTTGATTTCAAGTCATTCGCGTTGCCCGTATTAGTCAAAATTGTTTCGCCGGTAAACCATGTTAAATCGCTATCTGCCAAAGCTCATTTATTTTCATAAAATCGTACGCTGCTTTGGAACCAATAAACAGATGCCTGAGAAGTCTGAGAATTATACTCTCCGAACTTATCTAGAATCATTCGCAAAGTTTTCATCGACGAAGGACTCTTTGTGCGATCTTATCTGATACACAGGATGAACGTCAGTATTTTGTACGCCGAATTCAGTAAGGTAATTCCTCTTTAATTGGTGCATTCCAGTTGGGGAACAGTCGGTCACTCTCTGGCACTCTTTATTGAACCAGTAATTTCGTCTCCTTTGTTGACTAGGGCCCATAACATCCCGTGCAGTTGTGGTCACAGCTCTTATGAGCTATTAACATCTCCAGGAACGTTGATGTTTCGCAATTACGTCTAACTGTTGGCGGTATTGTGAAGCTATCCTATTTATTGACGATCGTTGTATATTGAAGCGCATCGTTATGATACTTCTGGAGCTCGTGAAGCTTGATGACCACTTCAGAATTCTAGCTACAACGTGGATCATTATCCGAGTCGATATTAGGATTTTGAACGGTTCTGACCGTGAAGTAGATGCTGCTTATTGCCATCCCTCTAGCAACAGTAATGGTTACAAGCCGCAGGCCATTATTGTAATAGAAGCAGGGCCAGAAGCAGTTTTTTTATACCAGTGCATTTTTACCGCCGTTGACCAGAGGCGCATCCACATTTAAAATCATGGGTAGGACAAACGTGAGCAAAATCTTTATATCCAAGGAAGTGCAGAAAATTTTCAAATTTATGGAATCCTTGTCAGAAAATTGAAAGTGAATGTTTTCATTTCGGTCATTATTACAACACTGAGTAAGCTTCAAGATCATATACAGTACAGGGCAGAATAAAGTACGCATTGGCCGTTTTCCCATACAAAATGGGCAAGTTTGGAGGCTTATATCTCGGTTTCTGGATGTTCGATTGACCTGATATTTTCACCGCAGCTTGAAAGTAACCTCAAATTTGCTAGGTACAAACTTTTAAGTAATCGCAAATCTCAAATTTTGATAAAAATGACAAATGAAATAGAAACATTTTTTTAAATGGAAATATTTAGAGCAATATGTCCTTCTGCAAAAATTTGCAATTTGATAAGACACAAGTTTGCAGAACATCATTTTTCGATAAAACTGATCTTTTTCAGAATATTTCCAAAATAAAATTACGCAAATTTTTGCAAATTGAGAGATTTTCAATAATTCAAAAGATTGTGTTTCCAATACAGTGATATTTCAATTGAATAAAATCTATGTTATATCTAGGCTGTGGTGAAAATTTCAGATCAATCGGAAGCTGAGATTCAGATCTCCAAACTTGACCATTTTGTATGGAAAAAATGGCCAATGCGTACTTTATTCTGTCCAGTTTTGTATAAGTGATTTGTTATCAGTGTCTGAATATTTCAATATACAGTCAAAAACGCCGACCCTCAGTAGGATCCGTCATTGTCGATTTCTTCTTTATGTGGATGATGTTTTGACAATATATGCACGGATCTGATAAAGTATGCATTCAGTTTTTCAATTACTTTTTCAACACTGAAATGCGATGGCAGCAAATTCAATTTAGCCTGTGAAAAAAATCATTTTTGCAATACTCATACTTTTTTCTTAAAAGACAATCATGATTCATCAACTGGAGACATCACATTTCCACACAAATTCATCTATTTATCATATTCAATTCTCAATTTCAGTGCATTTGGGAGAAATTTAATATTGAAATGACACCGAATGTGTGCGTGTGTTGCCCCCACTCTCTTTCTCATCACATTGGCTCTCATAGTCAAATTATCTTCGTGCTAGCGGGGTTTATGGACAAAAGGTCGAAAGACAAAACGTCGAAAGGACAAAAGGTCGAAAGACAAAATGTCGAAGGGACAAAAGGTCGAAAAAGTTTTGCTTGATGGAAATGTTTTCCTTCTTTGAAAAAAGATTTTCGAACTTTTGTCCCTTCTTTTTTGTTCTTCGACCTTTTGTCCTTTCGACCTTTTGTCTTTCGACCTTTTGTCATAGATTCATTTTTATATTCTTTTTCGGACCAGTTAACTTAAGAAAACTTGACATAAACTAGAACAAACTGTGAAAATCAACAGCCAGTAATATTATTCTATAATTTTCTTATTAAAGCATCAAAACGCTGTGCATCTGTTTTTCTTTATTTGTGTTCTTCGCAGAATTTTGAAATATACATTCCTGAGGTATTCAAACGGAGCTTGCAGCGGTGCTTATAGCAAACCTGATTTTTTGAGATTTTTTTTTTAATACAAGCCCCTGAAAAGTCTCCATTTATGACGGAAAGTCGCTAAAGTCTGTATTTTAACAAAAATGGTATCTAAAGTCACATTTTCCCTTATTCACAAGTTGTTCAGAAATTTCTGTTCATGGGCTTACCTTCAAAGATCCCTTCAGAAATTAGTCTTCAGATTCCCTTACAATTCTCCAAACAAATCTTGCAGCGGTGTTTCAAGGGATGCTTACAAGAATTATATCAGAATTTGCTGCAGGAAATCCTTGAACACTTCGATGCTTCAGTAATTTCCACAAGGATTATTTATTTTATCTTTATTAAGGAGACTTTCAGCCAGTGACAAGGATTATGGTGAAAGTAATTCGCAGTAATACATCCAGATATTTTTGACTAACTCCTTCGTGGAATGCCCCAGTTGTTACTTTAAGAGACTTTCCGAAGATTCCTACACGATTTTTTTTCCAAGATTAGCCGAGTTTTTGAAGAATTTTGTTTAGAGATCTTTCGTGGAATATCTTCAAGAAATCCAACGCCAATTTCGCCAGTTATGCTTCCTGGTAGTTTTGTATAAATTTTTACAAAAATTCATCCACATTTACCCATGAATTGCTGTAATTTACTCATGGTTTAATCCAGCAGTTCTTTCAAACAATTTCTCAAGAAAAGCTAAGTGAATATTTTGAAAATTCATTCAAAATTTTACAACAGTTAATACTTCAGTAATCATTCCAATCATTCCTTCGATCTCTC
This sequence comes from Aedes aegypti, assembly GCF_002204515.2. Classification (NCBI taxonomy): domain Eukaryota; kingdom Metazoa; phylum Arthropoda; class Insecta; order Diptera; family Culicidae; genus Aedes; species Aedes aegypti. The sequence continues at coordinate 331,898,701 of NC_035109.1, forward strand.
CTATACAAATATCTTCAAGGAATCCATCTGATAGTTTTCTGTTGGATAGCAATTAGCAATTTGTATAGAAAATTCTTCAAGATATCCCGAAGTTCTTTTACACTACCTTGTGGAAGTTAATCAAGGATTACTTTAGAACTCAATCAGATTTCATCAGATGTTCCGTAAGGATTTATTTTTGAAATTCAATTCGAATTATATATAATAATCTTCTTCTTCTTTCTGGCGTTACGTCCCCACTGGGACAGAGCCTGCTTCTCAGCTTAGTGTTCTTATGAGCATTTCCACAGTTATTAACTGAGAGCTTACTATGCCAATGACCATTTTTGCATGCGTATATCGTGTGGCAGGTACGAAGATACTCTATGCCCTGGGAAGTCGAGAAAATTTCCAAACCGAAAAGATCCTCGACCGGTGGGATTCGAACCCACGACCCTCAGCTTGGTCTTGCTGAATAGCTGCGCGTTTACCGCTACGGCTATTTGGGCCCCTAATAATAATCTATAATTTCTGAAAAAAAATCCATGTCATCTTCCTGAAGATGATCTTGAAAAAAAAACAGCAGGAAAAATATATTGAAGATTTGGGAAAATTTCTCACAAGTTTCCTGGAAGAGTTCCTGGAGGAATCTTAAAAAAAAATGAACAAAAGTTTCTGGAAATCCTAGAAAATACCTGGAGAAAATACTGGTTGAATTCTTGCAAATGTTCTTAACGAGAATCTTGCAGAAAGCTGTAGGAAAAAGTATGCAAGAATCATTTGATAAATTCTTGCATGACTAAAGACTTTCTTGGAAAATAATCAGAAAGTATCTTTGGAGGAATTCCTGATGCAACATTTGAGGTAATTTTTGCAAACTATCCTTAGTGGATTTCCTGTTTCCTAAAATGAAACTTCCGGTAGGATCCCTCAGAAAGTCCGTAGAAACTCCTGAAGGAATCTTAGTAGAAAACTCGTAGGACAAATACCTTTATCAATTTCTAGAGGAAATAAAGTAGAAATTCATACAGAAATACGATTAGTAATACTTGTCGTAATGTCATGAGGAATTCCCATAAAAATATCTTTCAAATATTCTGAGAAAAATGTCTGGTAACAATCTTATCTCCTGGTTTTTTTTTGTTATCTTTGTTCCTCATTGATCGCTTTTTGTTTTTTTTTTTCATTCTTTCCTGATTGCTCTTAGGTCTCTTTTTTCAGGAGACCGGTCTCTAAAATTCCTATTTTTAACCCTCTAATACCCAAATTTTTATTTTCGATTTAAACATTATTTTTCGTTATCTAAAATCGTTCTAAACACGTTCTGGGCAATTATTTATTTTTATTCACAAATTTTTGAATTTCGGTTTTTGATTTTTATAATTTTTATTTTTGAACATCCCTAACTTTTTTCATTTTTTCTTGAAGCCTTTTGTGGTTGTTGATTTTTGGCAATAATAAAAATTTAAATTTTTGTGGTACTTTTAAAAATATTACATTTTTAATTTTTTTTCGGAGCGTATTTTATTTTCCGTGTAACTAACGGAAAAACAGGTTTGAAATTATTTTGATACCACCTGGCTCTTCTTTTGTGATAGGTCGATCGTATAAAAATATAAAAGATACGATTTTTTATATTACACGTTAAATTAACCCGGGCATTTATAGGTTATATAAGAATACAATTTTTCAAACAATTTTCAAAAATACAAAAAAGTTTCAAAAGTCATAAAAAACTTTTCTTATATGCGTGAGTCAAGGTTTAAGCCAAAAATAAAATAATTTTGATTTCCGAGCTACGAAAAAATACACAAAATTCCAAAGTGTACCCCGTCTAAAGGCGGGGTTGGGTATTAGAGGGTTAAGACACTTAGTCGGTTTGTGTGAGAGTGCAAACAAATGCGAGGATTTTTCTGGTATTCTCTCTTTCTCTTGTTACGATGCTCACTTTTACTCACGTTGCAAAAGAACTCTTGAGGGTTCCGCCCGAACAAGACAGTGCTCGGGGAGTTGTGATCGCACTCTGTTTAGATGGAATTTTATTCAGTTGTGTTTTGTGCTGCATCTTCCTCGCTCATTTTCCGTTGCCTCTCTGCTTAGCATTTTTCGCTCCCTCGCAAGAGACAAAGGCAGCACGCTGCTCTAGAGTGTGTCACCGAACCCTGACGATGTTGAGGAATATTACTAAGCCTGGTATAAAGTAGGCATTGAAAGATGGTAGTTCCTTAAATATTTATTTCTTTAGCAAATTATAAAATAATCGTTTTAAAAAACTTACATGCTATAGAGCAAATCCTACACCACCATCTACCTGTTTACTTCTGTTTTTATCAATCATTCGTTTTGTGTTGTGAGTATGCTAGTGTTTTGTACATTTTGTTTTCCTACTTTCAACTTATCTATCAGACCATTGTATGCGGACCTGAACTTGATGGAGTCTCTTTGTAAATTAACAGTATTCCCTTCTCCTTTAATTTTAATGTAGAATGTTTCCGCTATTAATCGTGTGTCTGTTCTCGGTATTTCGTTTAGTATTTTGGTCCTATCAAAATTGAAGCAATGTCCTTCGTTAATTGTATGTTGAACTAATCCAGTGCTTCCTATTTTTTTTTTTTTTTTTTTTTTTAATTAAAGGAGAAGGGAATACTGTTAATTTACAAAGAGACTCCATCAAGTTCAGGTCCGCATACAATGGTCTGATAGATAAGTTGAAAGTAGGAAAACAAAATGTACAAAACACTAGCATACTCACAACACAAAACGAATGATTGATAAAAACAGAAGTAAACAGGTAGATGGTGGTGTAGGATTTGCTCTATAGCATGTAAGTTTTTTAAAACGATTATTTTATAATTTGCTAAAGAAATAAATATTTAAGGAACCGCTGAGGATGACCGAATCCATAAGTAGGTCGAAACGTTCGGTAAATGCTAAATGTTAACTTTAATTTCACCGAAAAAAGCCGATGAAAACATCTACAAAATCTCAAAAGCGGTGATGAAACTGACGTAACAACTGCAACAATCGGTAGAAAATCTCTACGAGAACAGATCACAACATGTTCTTCGTTAAAGTATTGGGTAGACGGTATGGCTGCTGTTTGGAAACAATACTGCGCCAGTATATGAAAATACGATTAAAGGCAGCCCGCCTTAGGAATCGCCGTATTTTCCTTCTTAACTGTCGTAGAACTAAACTTGTTCCGAATTGCTTAAATTTCGAGTTGTCATTGGATGTAGAAAACCATGAATCAAGTGAGAAACTAGAAAAAATCGTTAAAAAGTTTAAACTAAAAGTGGTCAGTGTGTTGATAGCCGATTGCCAACGTAGTCTACAGAAGATTAAAACAGCATCACTCTCGTTACGGAGACGAATTGACCACACGCTCACGCAGGAAGATAATGTGTTTGTCGATAGCTGTATAAAACGAAAAGAGGAATCGCTGTACCAACGATGCAGCGCAAAAGGAATAAATAAATTGGAACGCTTAAAAACAACAACAATCCACAATCTTCGAAAACAGGAATCATGGGTCGTTAACTACTCGAATTCGGAGCTTCCAGATTTCCTGATTCGCACTCTGCAACTAGGAGGGAACTTCAACATTCCGGACCGAAGAAACGCACCATACGTACGGATGTTGTCTGAAATCGAGAACTGTATCCAATGGGACCCACAAGCAGAAACGATTCGAAACGGGTTGTGTAACGCGTTCATAAACCATATAAACTATACCAAACAGCCGTTTAGTGATGAGAACGCATGGATAAGGAAAGAGATGGAGATGAGCAAAAAGTTTCTGAATGAACGCACGGATTTGGTAGTAACGAGAGCCGATAAGGGGAAACAAGTCGTCGTTATCACAAGAGAGGAATACAACCGAAAGATGAATGAACTAGTCAATGATGAGGATACGTACGAGAAGATCAATAGGGACCCAACGATGAAAACGCTAAGAAAAATCAACACAATGTTGGATGAGTGGAGCAGAGAAGATTGGATCGATGTAGCAACTAAACGCCGACTCAAAGTTTACCATTGCAACCCTCCACGCATATATGGACTTCCGAAAACCCACAAGGAAGATAGACCGCTTCGAATAATTTGTTCCACGATTGGCACGGTTACATACAACTGTGCGAAATATGTCTCGTCAATCTTGAACAACATTGTTGGGAAATCTGCGTGTCACATCGTCAATAGCTTCGACTTTGTGACAGAAATGCGAAACGTATCAATGACAAGCGAATCTATTTTAGTATCACTGGATGTTGTATCTCTCTTTACAAACATTCCTGTTGACTTTGCCGTGGAAAGTGTCATGCTAAGATGGGAAGAAGTTCAGGAATTTACGAATATTCCGAAGGAACATTTCGAACGAATGCTAGTGTTATTGCTGTCGTCAACGTTCTTTCAACTTCAAAACCAGTTCTTCAACCAAAAGTTCGGAGTACCGATGGGATCACCGCTTTCACCAGTGGTAGCAAACATCACGTTAGAACGAATCGAAACCAACGCGCTAATGCGGCTTACACACGAAAACATATCACCGATTTTTTTCAAAAGATACGCGGACGACTGTCTATTGGGTATACGACGTCAAGACATCGATAGAGTTGTCGAAGTGTTCAACAGCTACCATCCTCGACTTCAATTTACAGTGGAGATTGAAGAAAATGGCCGCTTGAAATTTTTGGACACAATTGTACGAAGGACCGAAGAAGGACTAACATTAGAATGGACTCCTAAAGACATAAAAGGAAGATACCTTGATTTTAAATCAGTGAGTCCTTTCACGCACAAAAAGAACACTGTTATTGCACTAGTAGATAGGGCTATTAAACATAGTGACTCACTATACAGACCTGACTCCCTTGATACGGTTAGACAAATTTTAAATAACAATAACTACCCAAAAGCATTAGTTGAAAGGACAATCAAAGAGAGAACTCATAATATGTACAACTCATTGCAGAAAGTAGACGTAACTCTAGAATACAAATTCATATCAACACCTTATGTACCAGGACTAGGAGAAAAAATAGCTAAATATTTAAGACAATTTAACATTACACTTGCTTTTAAACCTATAGATAAAATTAAAGACCATGTATTTACCAAACTAAAAGACAAAATTGATAAACAAAAACGAACAAATGTAGTATATGAAATCCCTTGTGGAGTGTGAGAATACAAAACATACATTGGTCAAACAAGTCAATTTTTAAGTAAACGATTAGAACAACACAAAAATGATGTTAAAACTAAAAAAATAGGAAGCACTGGATTAGTTCAACATACAATTAACGAAGGACATTGCTTCAATTTTGATAGGACCAAAATACTAAACGAAATACCGAGAACAGACACACGATTAATAGCGGAAACATTCTACATTAAAATTAAAGGAGAAGGGAATACTGTTAATTTACAAAGAGACTCCATCAAGTTCAGGTCCGCATACAATGGTCTGATAGATAAGTTGAAAGTAGGAAAACAAAATGTACAAAACACTAGCATACTCACAACACAAAACGAATGATTGATAAAAACAGAAGTAAACAGGTAGATGGTGGTGTAGGATTTGCTCTATAGCATGTAAGTTTTTTAAAACGATTATTTTATAATTTGCTAAAGAAATAAATATTTAAGGAACCGCTGAGGATGACCGAATCCATAAGTAGGTCGAAACGTTCGGTAAATGCTAAATGTTAACTTTAATTTCACCGAAAAAAGCCGATGAAAACATCTACAAAATCTCAAAAGCGGTGATGAAACTGACGTAACAATCGTTTGTTGACACATATATGCTGATTAGGTTGTAGTTGAAGAACTATAGAAGGACTAGCCATTTATTCTCAACACAAAGAATAGGTCGCTTGCCGGTTTCCACCGAATAACTCGCTTCATATGCTTCATAATTGTTATACAGCTAACTCTGTCGCCGCCACTGTAGTACTACTTCGTCACAAGCGCTATTATTCGTCGTATCAAGCTTAAAATGTTCCACTGCCGCTTTCTCAAACTCACCTTTAATATAGATTATCTTTCCAGATGCAATTTTGTGAATTCAAAAAACAGAAACTACATGGACGAAGACGTACCGAGCGGAACGCAATGGATTTATCAGTTACCGTTGCCTATATCCGTTGTATCTATTTTCATTTTGGTGACTATCAGCTTTGATTCGTCTCATAACCAACGGTTCACTGTGATATAGTGTATATACAACACTTCAACATTATCACAAAATGTTTTACTAGAAAATCTAGAACTACGGGTATCTTCTTCAGTTCAGCAGAATGAAATATATAGATTTCCTTAACAATTCATTGACGCCATCAAAAAAACAACCCAAACAGAGATGTACATAACATGTAAGCATAATTAGTTTTGAACAAACAATCATGACAACTGCTCAAAATGCAGCGGAAACACCACAATCAAAGGAACCTTTTTTCTACGTCAAACATCATTAGTTCGTACAAATTTTTGTATGTCCGAACGGATGAAAAACCTTGTTCACGTCCTCAATTATATGCGGTCGTTGAGGGTATATCTTAAAATTTCGTGAATTATAGAAGTTTTGCGGCGTGTGATTGGTATAAAATCCTTCAGTGAAGATGTACAAAGATTTCCCATAGTATAAATAAGTACACGGTGAAGTAAGTCATACAGGGTGGAGGGAAGAAATTTGAATCAAATGTGGCGTGGCTCAGTCGATTTCGCTTGGTACGTCTTCGTCCATGCAATTACGACGAAAAAAGTGCAAAGTGGATAAATGAACTGAATTTATTTAGCAAAATACAGTAGTTTTATTGCAACTTTGATGATCGAATCATAGAAGCATTCACAAAATTACACTTGAAAAATGAATCTATTTTGCCGATGAGTTTGAATATCTGCCGTAGTAGAACATTTTAAGTTTGATATGACGAATAATAGCGCTTAAGACGTAGTATATTGAAACCTTATTCCATATAGATCCTCTATAGACTGGCCTGTAACGTTTTTGATTAAGCCATTTATGTTCTCAGGCTTGTAGACTCGCATTAGGGTTCCAAAATTTGCTTCAGTGTCTACTACTTCATACGAGTTCCACCATCATATCGTGAATTCTAGACAACGGGAATGATTTGCGCAACCTATCTCTTTTCAACTGCTTCTCTCGAAGCTTATGTTCTTTTTCCTAAACTTTCAAAAGAATACATAACAATGATCCATTATACCATTTATTATGTTTACAGATATTAAGGTGAAACATCTCGGAATCCGAAGATGGCCGGCAATATGGCCGACTTGTACCCCTACTCACGATTTCAAGGGCACAAAACTAGATAAATAGTTGGCAAACGTTTCTGATCTTCTTATTTTAAGCTTTCTGCTAGTGCATAAAGCCAAAATAAAAAGTACATTGTTGTTGGATGCTTTCTTCGCGAGATTTGTGCCTTTGAAGTTTTAGAGCAATCTTAGAAGTTGATTCCAAACTGTTGCAACTTTCACCTGTTGACCTCAAGACTCATATAAAGTTAAATTTCGCAGAACATGCTTGACTATGTAATGCACTTAGTTGTAGATTACTTAGCACGCTCGTAGGATGACCCAGAATCTCTCTTTAACCATTTTAGCTCTCAGTTTAGCCCTATAAGTCTCCTGAATAGAAACTGTATTTGAACATAACAAAAAATCATTGATAAAGCTTGTATGTCTTATGAATTTATTCCAGATAATTCTAGAACAAAATTCAATTGCACACTTTACGCGTAGATTTGAACGTATCCAAATGGAATGCTGTATGAATTTCAAACAAAATAATATCAGAATACCAAAGTTTTTAAATTTAGAAGTCCTTTCAACTCTTAGGAATAGGGATTTCCAGTCTTCCAGCTTCTTAGAGAGAAACCCTAGCCTCAAAGCAGTAGCCAAGAATTAACAATGCACCCTTTTATTTGCATGGGCAGCAAAAATACCACACAGAGTTAATTGCATTTGCACTCACTCATTTTTTGCTCCCTTCTAGGCAGTTAGGTTGTACCCAGCAAGCGCCACGTAAGCGTCTGGGGGCCCCCACTGGAACGCCCAGAAATTCACGGGAATAAAAACAACCAACCGCATTCACACACAGTGACTGCAGTTTTTAAAAACCGTAACTCATTTCAGCTGCTGTGTAATCACTTTACACAGGCAGCGAAGGTGGCAGCTTTGCAACCGATTGAAAACTAATTAGTCGCAAAGCTACTGCGCGTGGATGGGTCAGGTTTGAGTGAGGGTTTTTTTTTTGTCCCAGAAGCAATTACGTTGGGGTGCACTCCGGTGGCTTTTTCGCTGATGTGAATTCACTCCAGTAAGCTTCGAGGTATTCAAACTATTGGGTTTTTTTTTCGAGTGGTGGTCGTCGAAGAAAATGATGGGTTTTCAGGCACCTTATGCCTTAAATTACCCCCCGGATTAATAGGCTTCGCTTCGTTATCCAATGGTCCACCAGCGCGTAGATGACGGTCCAGTGGAGCAGTTGATTTGCCGTGCAAATCGGATTATGTAAATGTGTATGTGTACTGATTTTTTTTCTATCAAAGCAGTAATGCACCTGTCCTCCTCTGTCGCTGATGGTGATGGTGGCAGCAGCAATGAAGAAATTCCCGGAAAACACGTATTAGTTCCAGTCCAAAAAGCATTTGTCCGTGTTCAGCACCTCCCCCGAATGTGACTCACTTGCATCAAGCTTTTCCCGAACCTAATTTAGAGAGCTTGATGGAGCTGTCACATCTGAAACGACACTCCATTTGGTTCTGACTTGAATGCTTATTTTTCGGCTTCAAATTTGATTGGTAAAATAGGTGGAGTAGCTTGAAAAACCGGAAAACTAGAGCGCATCAAAGATCTTTTACCGAGCCCCCCCTGCCCGGGTGGCATTAAACCTGCGCTGACTCCACTCAGATGAAACAGTGTAAGGGGAGAAAAAACGAGGCCGACACAAAAGTGCCATCCAAATTGAAAAGCGACAGCTAATTGGAAAATAATTGGCTCTTTCGAAAGGAGGCCCTCTTCCTGCAGCCACCGACCGGTGCGTTGAGTGCTGCGTTCAGGTTCATTAAAAATGTAACACAATTTATGGAGCACGTCGTCGGAGGTCCATTTTGGAGCTTTGCGTCGAAATATGCAGTTCTAATGTAACACGCGAAATTCGGTAATGGGTATCAAAAGGCCGACTCCAGAGGCACGCCAATTGGAAGATTTATATCATAGGTTTTGTAGAGCCTATTTCATCATCTACTCGATAGGAGTAGTAAAGTATGACAGTCAACACTGTGACCAGAAGACTGCAATTCTGCTATGACAGATTGTCACCCCTAGAGATGGCTCAGTAATGTATAATTTGGTTTGACGACACGACTCCAAACTATTCCAGTATTGTTTGTGCTAGATTTCTACCCAAAAATTGATCTGGAACAACATCCAGCATTTCAAAATGTGTGCATCTTCTCTGCAAAATGTTTGACAGTTGAATTTCGCTATCTTTAAGAGTTTCCGGCAAAACGCGACAGTCCTTTTTCTTTGCGATTAGTAAGGAAACTTTGGTTCAAAATTTTCTGCCTAAATCCGGAAATATATAGAAGAAGGTTTCGACCGTGATTGTTTTAAATTATTATTGTTTTATGGCTATATCGGTCATGCGACTCAAAGGTAAAGGGAGTCTATAGAAGTAAATGATGGAAACGAATAGGTGCATAGTCGTCGCAAGGGAGCGACAAGATTGAAATTTAATTAGGTGGTGAAAATTGAGCAAGCCATTTTAAAGTCAGTAAGCATCGAAGCGTCCTGTATTTTGCCTAGTTTCTCTACTGGAAAAGGGTTGGCTCAAAGCTGTATTTTGCCTGTGTTGGTAGCAAAGCTCAAAGCTTTGAGCCAACCCTTTTCCAGTAGAGAAGCTAGGCAAAATACAGGACGCTTCGATGCTTACTGACTTTAAAATGGCTTGCTCAATTTTCACCACCTAATTAAATTTCAATCTTGTCGCTCCCTTGCGACGCCTATGCACCTATTCGTTTCCATCATTTACTTCTATAGACTCCCTTTACCTTTGAGTCGCATGACCGATATAGCCATAAAACAATAATAATTTAATCCGGAAATAGTGACCATGGTTGGTGACACCTTTTGCTTTCTCACTTGAATCGAAGAGCGTGGGCTTAGAGGCTGCTTTAACTGCTGCCTGGGCTAGCAATAATCAACATTAACCATTTCATCCTTGGAAGAAAACGCGCATTTCAGAGAAAAGTCCGATTCCTGAGGCAACCATAGCATGCGACTCATCAATCTTCAAGATTTTTCGCTAGGAGTATAATACAACAGTAAATTGGAAAGTGCATCTCTCTGTTTTAATTCGTTTAACATCACAAACGAGGTTGACACCTCGTCTGCTAACCGAACACTTGATTTCGAACTATTCAGCGTAGCTATATCAGCCAAAATAGTTTCACTGGAAAACCATGTTCAGACATTATCTTCCACAGCTCATTTCTTTTAACTGAATGGTACGCCGCCTTGAAATCAATAAACAGGTGGTAAGTCTGCTAGTTATACTTCCGGAATTTATCTAGGATCATTCGCAAGGTAAACATTTGGTCCATTGTCGAGTGGCACTCACGAAAACCAGCTTGGTATTCGCCGACGAAGGACTCCTCGAGCGGTCTCAGTCTGTTAAACAGGATGCGTGACAGAATTTTGTTCAACGAATTCAGCAGGGTACTTTCTCTGTAATTGGCACACACCTTTCTTGTAGATTGGGTGTATAAGGCCATCCAACACGGTCCAAGCCGGTTGCCATTTCTTCGTCCTCCCATGCCTTCAGAAGTACTCGGTGGCAGGGATGGGAAATGTACTGTAGCAAACATTTACCACCTCGACATTCACATTTTTCTACACGACCATCAAAATCCAAATCAAACCATGACCGTTCAAAACAAAAAAATGTCACGGCTCTTCAAAACTATAATCTTCTTCCTAACGTTTTTTTAAACCCGAATGCGAAATGACTGTGTTAAAAAGTGGTCACAGTTCCCAAGCCTGCTCGGTGGATCGACTGGTAAAGCTGCTCACTGCCGTGCTTAAGAAGCTTGAACGGGATCTCGTCCTTCCCAGCAGTCTTAAAGTTTTTCGTCCAGGTGATAGCCTTATTAACCTCTCCTATAGTCGATGGGTCCACAGCTTGATCATCATCATCAATGTTCATTCTGTTTTTGCTACATTTCCATTTTCACCGTCTATCAATTACTGGAAGTGCTTTTTCTACCTGGTGGCCACCACCGTTTTGTCGATAATTGTATATGGCGGACATTGGTACGGTATTGTACCGCACGCCATTGACCGTTGCATAAAATCTCCGCATATTGTTCCGGTTCATGCTACCTTGAGCTTCGGCTACCACACTTTCTTCGTACTGCCTTTTCTTTCTGCGGTGGATTCGCTTTTTTTCGGCTCTCGCTACCTTGTACCGCTCTCTGTTCTGTCGGGTATCGGTCATAAGCATACGGCATCTGGTGACATTCTTCGTGTCTGTCACGCTCTGGCACTCTTCATCAAACCGGTCGTTTCGTATTCGTTGTTGACCAGTGCCAATCACTTCCCACGCCGTTGTTGTAACAACTTCGTGGATAGGCTGTTGACGTCTCCAGAAACGTTGATTCTTCCCAACTGCTTGCCTAGTTGCTGACGGTACTGTGCAGCTACCTCATCAGTCGTTGGATATTGAGTGCAGTGTTCTGTTAGTTCGGGATCTCGTGACGCTGGATAACCGTACCCGAATTTCAGCTACAACAAGATAATGATCCGAGTCGATATCAAGGCCTCGGAAGGTCTTGACATCCATGACTGTGAGGTGTACACAGAGCTGAACACGTTTAATGTCCTTCCCCTCACAAGCAACACTAGCAGAACCATACATTGCAAATGTATGCGTGTGCTGCGTTCGTAGTGTGGCTGTGTTTGCCATGACGGTGAGTGCATGGACCGACGCTTGGTGTTGACTCGCCAGTAGTACTGCATTAGTTTCTTGGTGAGGTAAATCGTGTCACCTTGGTACCGTCCGGCCAGCGTTCCAAGTGATTCTTCCGCAGGGAATACATATGGCTGCGAATTTATGAACGAGAGTCATACAATATTTACAATGACATCTGAGAAATGTCGCCCATCTACCATCTACGTAGTCCGGTCTATTTGGGACTCGCCAGGTGTGTTTGCGAATAAGTAGGTACTGTTGGTTGCTATCCCTTTCGCTCTGTAACGTGAAAGCAGTGGAGGGGTGTCCACTAGAAGGTGTACTGTCACCACTTCTCTGGTCGCTAGTGGTAGATGAACTACTGATAAATCTAGGATAGGATAAATAAAAAAATAATAGAATTTGTTGAAAATATTGTTATAATAGTCCGAAATAAATATGATTCTGTCATTACTACATGACTCCATGGTGTTTACCGAAGAAATGGCCGTAAACCATCCTAAAAGCACACTACAGGGTGTCCAATAAGTTCGAGTAGGCTTTAAAAATGTGTTTAAAATGGAAGTACACAATATTCTTTTCTAAGTCAATTTCAATTGAAGCAATGTCCATTAAGAACCTTCAGGGCATTTTAGCTGGGAGAACCCCTCCTTTGTGCTTTATGATGAGCTTGAGACATTTCTAAAAGAATCGCATGCGACACGCACCTGGTCCATGGGCATCTCGTTTCAGATCTTGGAAATGAGCTTCTTAAATTGGTCCATAGTGCTCACTTGATGTTCGCTCTGCTTGGCCAGCATGTACGACCATACATAAAAGTCCAGGGGATTAAGGTCCGAGAAGCTGGTAGGCCACGAAGTCTTATCGAAAAATTCAGTCAAATTCTCTCGACACCACGCTAGGACGATATTCGCCAGGTGCGTTGAAAGACGTAATGTTCCTTCTCGTAGAGGTTCCGGAGTTCCGGGGCCACAACCTTTTCCACAACCTCGGTATAAGCCATTTTATGAGACGTTTCGAATAATATGTTTTTTGTTTGTTTACCAGCTTTGAAACTTGCTGGCGGGCCCATTTATTTACGTTTCTTCTAGCGCCACATTTGGGAAGAGCTCATTCATGAATGGCGTGCAACGAGCTTTTCAATCTTCCCCAGTAAAATTAAAATCTGCAGGCAGGGAAGAATTTATTTTATTTACTGGTAACATCAGACGATTGTGCTACTTTTCCCCGAATGTCGGTTCCCTGAACGCCAGTTCCCCGAATGAACTGGGATTTGGGGAACCGGCGTTCGGGGAAACGACATTCGGGGAAAAGTAGCACAACATCAAACATGTAACCACGTAGAAAAATAGCCAGAAAGGGAACGAAAATGTCATCACCAACAAAAACGTTACCAGCGCCATTCATATATCATGCTAGTATTTAAAACAATAACAATGAGCGGCCCGCCAGAAAACGTCAACCGACTGTCTCGTAAAATGGCTTAAAATAAAACGCGGTGTTGTTTCTCACGTTTTTCTCGATAAACACCAGTGGGAGCTTCCTAGGCCTGGATACCGCCAAACCATAACTGACTTGGCGCTTTGGAAATACAGGATGTTTATGAGAGACGTGCGGGTGTTGTAAAACAAAGAGTTTCTCATCAGAAAACTCAAACTCCTGACCTGCGTCTCGCGAAAGTATCTTTTTGGCTTTGTCCAGCTTCCGTGAACCTTATGTTTCTTGTACGGCTTGTATCCCAGGCCCTTCACCATGATGGTGTAAGCAGTCCCGATCGACACATTCAGGACAGCAGCGGTCTTCCGGATCGAGCGGTTCATTTTTCGGCAAAACCAGTCCCCAAACACGGCTGCCTGGATCTCACACAGTCCCTGGTGGTATAAATGAAATTCCTCTTCACCCCGTAGGATTTCAACCTCCGAAATATGGGTCGCTCACCTCTTGCAAACAACTTTACTACGACGTCGCGGTACTCTCTCATCGTGCGTGGTAAACAAACAGCTGATGACAGAAAGTTGACAACATGCGCGTCGATTAGCCTATATACGAGGCTAAAGCTGACACCAATACACAGAATGCAAATGGTGCAAACTACTAAGGTGTGAAAGAAGAAGCAATGGTTATGTATTAGTGAAGAGAAAAAAACAAAAATAACTACGTCATTAATTTACAGGGCTTCTTAGGGAGTTCGCTCGCATGTAGTTGTGAAACATTTTGCACCGCAGACGGATGTCACGCACACTAAATGTCTTCTTCCCCACCTCGGTACATATTCTAATTGGGTGCAAACCTACACAACGATGAAAAGTTGTATTCGAACTTATTAAACACTCTGTATTCCGTTCAACAAAAGAAGAAAATTGGTAATTTCTGGACTTCATACGAGAGTATTTTTAATGACACTTTCTACAGAAGTTAAGTATCTATGAATTATTTAAGATTCTAATTTTTTTTTTTTTTTATGTTGCTAGCGTACGGCTAGCATGAATACTGTCCCAAGCTCTAAACTAGACTTTAGATAGGAAAGAGGACGTAATCCTTCTGAAGCAGTTCACCAGACGTACACGGAAAGATGGCTTCCAAGAAGACACTGTTGCGATCTGTCTCAGAAGGTTACGGTAGAAGGTGGGAAACGTTCTTTTCACACTATCACTTCACTTGATAACTAATAGATTACTTCATAGCACTATTCACTGGTATTGATATCACCATCTTCATTATCAACAGAATTTCTACTAACAGCGTCACCATTATCTATACAAATTTTATTATTAACATCACATCTATAACCCAGCCACAACACAATACTACTGCTTCATCAAGTTCAAAGTATAAAACTTCATATTCAAAAAAAAAAAATCATTGTAATAAATAAATCATATCAACAGACAATATTATTATCTTCATTAAAATAAATGTAGGATTCTTGTAGCTTATATCACTAATATTCACAATATCACCAACTATCATCGCTCTAATAATCACTATCTAGCTTACTATCATTATTCACACAAACTTATTCGATACAATAACGTCATCTCACTATATTATCACATTATCACTATTTTCTTAGTAACATGATCAAAACCAGCGATGGAATTATTCATATATCTTCTTAAGGTGATCCCGCCGAGGGGCTTAAGGCCGCAATAATAATGAGAACAATGTCCTGCAACAATGAAACGCATCGCACAGCAATCACAAGTACAGGTTATACTAATCACTTACACTGGGCTACTTGTTTTCACTAAACGAGAAAAATCCAACCTCGGCGAATAAACTGTTTCTAATTTTTACCGCGCCGATAATATGTCATTGCTAGGATCTGTTATAAAAAGAAATTTGTTCTTGACGTTGTTTGAAAACTCTAACCGACACTATCAGATTATTAAAATTGTAGTAATCTCTGATAAAGTTGTGCCTTTGTAGACGTGGATATGGTAATGGAACAGGGTATGTGCTTACCTTTTCAGTGTTGGGGGTGTTAGTGATTAGTTCCTACTCTCTTATATCCTAGTTTTTTCTCATGTGTTACTATTCCTATTTGCGGTTACGAGTACCTATAAATAGAGATAGCGATTAATCACAAGTTTTTTGCAATGCTATAATGAAAAATGTAATCCTGAGATGACGCTATCTGACAGGAAGAGAGGGATATATTTAGTAAATTAGTAAATAGTGACATTATTAGTAACGGATTTGATAAGATTCTGTTGTTTCCTTGTACGGCCATGCGTGTTCCTGTTCAGCACGATTTCTTCAATGTTAGGAGGTTTTGATGCACATTAAAACAAATAAAATAATGCTCCGGATGAGTGTCTGGAAGTATAAATAAAATACGTATAGAAAAAAACAAACAAGGGCCGCTTCATCATAGACCATGTAAAGTATCGGTTCACGGCGATGTCAATCAATAGTGTTCATTAGAAAACACTTTTGATTATTATCACCATTGGCACCACTAGTGTGCATCTTTCTCTTCAGAGTAAAGATACATTTAAGCCCCGAAACCTGACAGCAATCAAGCTGATCACAAGGTTGTGCCTTTGCCCAGGGAATTATTTAAGATTCTAAATTAAACTGGTATTCACAAATAAAACAAATCAGATAATGAAAACCATACACTGTAGTTACGTGTTTTTGGTAATAAATGAGGTCTGAGGCTGATTATGATTCACTGGATATATACGACCATCATTAAACCCAGAATAACATATGCTTCTTAAGTGTCGTGGGCCAACACTATAGACTATAGAAAAACTTCAAAAACCAGCAACAAAGTATACAACAGTCGCAATTCGCAGCTCACACACAAAAACTTTAGATTCGATTCTAAATCTTCTTTCACTACCTCAGTTTATTCAAAAAGAAGCCGAAAAAAATGCTCTTATGCCAAAAAATAATCCATTAGTTACCGTCAACAATGACTGGATGGGAATACAATTCAATTTCAATCGTATGTTCAATGTGATAGATTCAGATCGTACTGATTGGACCTTGGGGAGACCACAAACTCGATCAGAATCTACCATTTTTACACTGATGGTTGAAAACAAAATGGTCAAGTAAGAGCTTGTGTAACAAACACTGGTTTTAACTATCAGTTTCAACGAGAAGATGGCCAACCGTCTTCCAGGCAGAAATACATGCAATTATGGAATATGTTTATATTTATTTAAACAGGAAATATGAACATTCTAACATATGTATATTCTCTGATAGTCAGGCAGCTTTATCTTCTTAGAAGTCGTATACGTGCACCTTGGGAATGTTTCCTCTTTCTCCAACAACGTTGTACCAATAATACGGTAAATATTTACTGGGATTACTAGGATATATGGAATCGACGGCAATAAAGGCTGATAAATTAACCAGGATTGCATCAACCGAAAACCATTTTGTGGAGTTTCAACATGCTCCGCAAAAATGGAAATCAGGAACTGGAAACGGATCATAATTATTACAAACTGGAATAAAACTGCTATGGCTCGGCAGTCCAAACAGTTCCTAACGCCACATGCTTCAAACACACAATAGCTATTACTTTTGTCATGAGAGTTTTGAATCCCCTGAACATTTATTATTTAGGGTGTGAACTGTTTCACCGATTCGTTTAACTTCTAGTTAAAATTTGACAGCTGGATAGTTATTTCCCCTTGATTAAAAATAACTCTGCTCTAGAGCAGGGCCCCCCCCTGCTATAACTATCGAAATGTCAAATTTTTACTAATAGTTAAACGAATTGGTGAAACGGTTCAAAGCCTTAGTTGTGATGCTCTTTTCCAAAGAAGAGTAACATTTTTTGACAAGGGTGTTATAAGCTCTTTAAAATATGGTCTCTGCCTTCCGGAAAGGTTGCGCGTTTTTTAAGTCGCATTTAACCCCATTGGGATAATACCTAACTCATGCGTGGATAAATACTTTTTATATTAATTTATCATTTTGACAAGGTATGGGTTGTGAATCACAATGTAGACTTGTATTCATTTTCTTTAATAATGTATCAGGTATCAGGTATCAGAAGGCCGGCTCCAAAGGCACGTTCCCCGCCATTTGGGAGATTTGTGTCATCGCCATATTTCAGCCTATTTCATCATCTACCCGATGGGAGAGGAAAGGGAAGGGAAAGATGGGAGGAAATAGGAGTGGGGTCCCTTGAAGAGGGAAGATCGCATAAGCGAATTGAGAGCATGTAGCTCCATACCACTATGGGTTCGAACAGTGCCCTTAAAAGAGCACTGCAAAACGCATGAGCGTAAAGAGAGCCTATAGCTCATTACCACAGCGGGTTAAGAATAACAGAATGTCCTGAAGATTCAGGCTTCTGAATTCAGTTTCACTTAATAAGTGTTTACCAAGTAATTGGAATCGCATTTGCGCAAAAACTGGACAGTTGCATATCAGGTGATACGAAGTTCCATAATCGGAGTCACAACTATCACACACAAATGAGCCAACACGCTGAATATTTGCCATGTGATAGTTGAGTCGGCAGTGGCCTGTCAACGCTCTGACCAAGAGACTGCAATTCTGCTTTGACAGATTTGTTAAATACTTCGCCACCCTTGGAGATGGCTCAGTAATGTACAATTTTGTTTGACGACATGACTCCAAACTATTCCAATATTGCTTGTGCTGAGTTGCCGCCCAAGAGTTTATCTGAAGCTTCACCCAGCACTTCGAAATTGGAATAGCCGGCTCAGGGCCAATGAAGTCATGCGATGCTCCATCACGAGCTAACTCATCAACCAATTCATTTCCAGCGATGGAAGAATGGCCAGGTACCCATACAAGGTTTACAGAGTTGACTGAATTCAGTTCCTCAATTTGAGTTCGACATGCGATAACAAGCTTCGACCTTGAGTTGGCCAAAGCAAGAGCTTTTATAGCAGCCTGACTATCAGACATACTTTACAAACAGCCAGACGTCCCCTTCTCCTGTAAAGAGAGTTGTGTAGAAAATTTACCTATAAGCAAAGTGACAAGCAATTATGAGATCACTCGAAGCAAGGACAATTGTGTCCCAACTCACCGGAAGAGGAAACATCCGAAATACTAGGATTTCCAATGGACGGAGAGAATCCATGGAATTTGGTCACAACCAATTCCCAGTTTATGTAGCGATGATCAGATAATGATTCATCATTTGATACATGCCAATTCGTCAACTTGTGACTGATTCTGTTCGAGCAGAGCATCATGTCTAACACTTCTTCTCTAGCAGGTACCATGAAGGTTGGGCGATTCCCTAAAATAAGTAATCCAAGACTTGAACTACTTAAGCACTTTATCAGACTGGAGCTTCTCAAATTGATAGCTGAACTGCTCCAGATGATGTAATGAGTATCAACATCATTGCCCACAAGGAGCAGAAGGCCTTTTCATAGGCAGTGAACGACAACTCGTTTGAAATGTGGTAAATACACCTCATAACGAAAGACGTATTTCCTATTGAGGTCACCAACAGAAATATCAATTGTGACAGCACATACATCTCTGGTTGTTAACTCAGAAATGAGTGTAGCAACGATAGCACTATTTACGAGCACGCATGCACGAGACATGGTATGCGAGTTTGCCATTTCATGTTTCTGAAAGTAGCAAAAACTGGGTCCACAAGGTTACCTAGATAAAAGTTCACAAAAGTAAGGTTTTTGAACAAGCGCCATTTGAGCTGTAGCATTTGCATGAGTCTACAAAGATTGATCATTGCTGATATTTTATGCTGAAGATTGGTCTAACAAAGCTATCCTAACCGTAGCCACTACCCAAACTAGGCAGGATTAAGCTTTTCGCAATCTCAGAACGAAAAAGACCAGCAGCGAAAAAAACATATCGGTATCTCTTAAAAGTCGCCAAAGGCAAAAAGCACAGAACACACTGTGTAATACGCATAATGCGAAACCAAAGAGGTGAAAATTTAAACTAAGTTTCAACGTATTAATAATCCCACCCTTATTTAGCCTCAGGCTTGAGACTGAAGAAGGGCAGCCGATTATCTCGGAGAAACACAAGGTCACCTGCACCATTGCTCCGGGTAGCACAGGAAGGGCATAATACTGTAGAGGGCGCCCTGGTACTCCACAGGCTCCGTTTGCGGTTAGGTTTTATTTAGACCCCCCTAACCATTCATTCTTAGGCACGGTAAGCTTAAAGCCACATGAATTAGGGGTCACCTGTTAGGTGGACTTTTACCACCGGAACAGGCAGTCCGTAGTGTTAATTCTTAGCCAATTGAAACAACCGCTACCGACACTACGCGGCTATCTAGGCTGATCAGGAAAAGGAAGTTAACATTGATGATTAACTCCTGACGTGCCCAAACAGCCCGTAAAATTAATTAAATTTGACAGCTGGATAGTTATTTCCCCTTGGTTAAAAATAACTCTGCTCTAGAGCAGGGGGGGAATAACTATCGAAATGTCAAATTTTCACTAATAGTTAAACGAATTAGTGAAACGGTTCAAAGCCTTAGTTGTGATGCTCTTCTCCAAAGAAGAGTAAAATTTTTTGACAAGGGTGTTATAAGCTTTTTAAAATATGGTCTCTGCCTTCCGGTAAGGTTGCGTTTTTTAAGTCGCATTTAACCCCATTGGGATAATACCTAACTCATGCGTGGATAAATACTTTTATATTAATTTATCATTTTGACATGGTATGGGTTGTGAATCACAATGTAGACTTGTATTCATTTTCTTTAATAATGTAGCACAATTTATGGAGCACGTCGTCTGGGGTTGGTTTCAGAGCTTTGCGAAATTCTGTATCACTTTACCACTGGAGAAAAAATCGCACTCGCAATCCAACAAATTGAAGTGACCTCCAGCGCAAAGCATCGTAAATTGAGTGTCACAAACAATCACTGCCCATCAGCCTCAATATGTGCGCGTCGTGAAAATGCGTACAAACCGTGTCAATAACATGGAAGAGCAAAGCTCTTCCACACGGTTCTTCCTGTAAGAATTTAACTTTCAAAAATCACATTGAGGGCATTCAAGCCAAATGTAATAAATATGTAAAATGTCTCTATCCCCTTATTAATAGAAAATCAAAACTTTGTCTTAAGAACAAGCTTTTGATATTCAAACAAATTTTCAGGCCAGCCATGTTGTATGCTGTACCAATATGGACTAGCTGTTGTAATACCAGGAAGAAAGCTCTGCAGAGAATTCAAAATAAAATTTTGAAAATGATTCTGAGGCTTCCTCCCTGGTATAGTACCAATGAGTTACATAGAATATCCAATGTTGAAACATTGGAACAAATGTCAAATACAATCATTAATAATTTCAGGCAAAAATCGTTACAATCTTCTATTGCCTCGATTAATGCGTTATATGTTTAGGTTAAGTTAGGTTAAGTATATTAAAAACGTTTTTTTTTTTCTCTTATAAGCAGGTGAAATCAACTCACCTGTAAAAAAACTGAACTGCTACGGCAAATGAAATGTAATATGTTGTTAACAAAATGTTAATGAAATCTTAAATTTGTTTTACCAAATTAGGATGATAGTGTTGTCTAATAACACAGAACACCTAGATATAAGAAATGAATGTAATGTTTGGAATGATACTAATAAAGACATTAAAAAAAAAAAAAAAAAAAAAAAAAAAACGGTTCTTCCTGACTCAGGAACAAACATTCGATCCACGCGAAGTGTATGCGCATAAGTACCTACCGAACTCCCGTCATCAATATTCAGGTTGCGTCCTCTCGGGTCGTCGTTAGGCAGCAGAAGTTGAAAACCCCGCTCCAAGTACACTCCAAACTGTTATTTTGTCGCTGGTGGGAAGTGATCTTCCGCAAGTCGCGATCAACGTATGCAAACACAAGTACCTCAAGTCAGTGGGAGACGGACTGCGAGAGTTACTGAATGCACACTTGACGAATCGATTAATTATTCAATGACATCACTTTACATTTTGCTCGATGGAGAACTTGAATGCAGCTAAGTTTGTTGATTTGTACGGAATGACGAGGGTGGTGGTGGTGGTGTTTGTAACCTTGCTCGCGGTCGGCACTTTGTCTTTCAGAGTGTTTCAAAGCATTCCGAATGCGGGGGTTGATAACGGATCTTGTCGAATCAGAGATATGCATCGAGACAATTGTTCGGCGATATCAAACGAGAATGGGTGCATGAGTGTCAGTTAGATTTGGATAGAATTTAAGATGAAACAGCTTTAAATCAACATCAATATTGTTGAGGAAGAGATTCATGACCATAGCTTTAAGATTACGATTTTAAAGTCGATTTTATAATGTATTGTCAAAACGATGTATACAGATTGCATTGCATACAGGTCATTGTTTCATGACCTTTACTCATGATGTATTTTCATAACATAAAACACAAGCTGATTCTGAAATCATAACCACTTTTTCTGTTCTGAATCTCCTGCATTTCCAACACCGGTTTAGGCAAAAGAAACCCCTCGAGCAATCAGTTACCCAGAGCATCGATGACATCAATACCCACCGGTTCTCGGCGGATCGATTTTGGCAGCTACACGCTAATTAAGCAATAAACTCGATATTTCTCAGCCACAAAACGTCGCACTCCAGTGCTACAAGTTTAATCGGAGTCAATCCGAAACGATTCCTCCCACATGGGATCGAACAATCCCCCTCCGGCACCGGGAGTCAGTTTCCCTAGATGGACGGTTCGATCCAGCTTCTACATACTTGAGAAACAATAACGGATTCCTGCCGTATAGAATACGGATCCAGCCGATGAGGGGCTCGCCTCCTACACAAACTTCAACGACCAGACAAACACAGAAAAAAGCGGTGCCTCTGCTGCGCTCCAATTGGGCTGTTTTTGTTGTGTTCCAATCGATGCGCGGAGCGTTGCTCCGAGGGAGATGTGTCTGTAATTGCTTCCTGAGTTCATTGAGCTTCGGCCGAGTTTCTGCGAAAAAGGGATAGGCGCTCGCTCACCTACCTACTGAACACTACTTAGTGGGCGGCAGTGGGTGGTGGTTGATTTAGGCAGCCTTTTTGATGCACCAATGGAATAATGAAAATTATGGAAAATCTAAATAGTTTCAAAAAACAACATAAATTTAAAAATATGCTTTATAAGGAACACAAAATTTACACTTTTATTATGAAGCAATGTTCCATATTACACAAAAACTGTGCAAATGCAATATAATTTTCTATTTAAATTTAATCTGCAATCCCGGTAGCCCAAAAACTCAACATGTTGAATGTTTACTGGGTGAAAGACTCATCCTACTACTTAAAATCAAACTGGCATAAAAATCCAAAAATAAATAAGAATTTTTTGCAGTTTAACCTGTGTAACTGAGATTCTGTTTGAAGCATTTATGAGACATATTATAAATTGTAATGGTAAATAGCTTCATGTATCATCGAGCAGTTTTCAATTTTCTACGTTGCATTTTTATTTTACCATTCTCGCAAAAAATCTTTTGCCGTTGATTTATTCGGTAAACAAAAACGAATCAAACGGCTCTCGGTGGTGCCTTCCTTCGACACTATACTTTTCTGTAAAGGCGTGGGTACCATCCGGAACGAGGACGCTTTTCCACTGTAGGTAGATATTGGCCGCGACGAGAGATGCAGTTGCAGTTCGTGGTTGCATTTGCATGTTTGGTCCGAATTCAGTCATGCATACAGAAGTAGGCAAAGTATGATTGCGATTTGCGCGCTGCCCCTCTTATCGATGGGGGGACGGGTGGTTATTTAACCATAAGAGCGGTTCGGGTGAAGCAATGCGGCACCGCCAGGTTCGGACGTGAACTAGAGCTGGCTGCGAGAGCCGGCTGTTTGGAATACAGCTGGCGGTCTTCAGGCGGATATCTAGAGCACGGAAAGCTTAGGCATCCCTTGAGCAGTAGGGCATACTCGCCGGAGATTGTTAGAGAATTCCTCTACATGATTGGTTGAACACGCAAGTTACAATTATAGCCTTCGGCTGGCACAGAATTCGAAGGATTGCGGGAAGGTTTCAACTCGACGATTTAGATCAGTGCAAGTCAAGCGATTCTGTCATCACCCCGGAAGAACAGTCACCGTGTAAACCGATACTTGGTTTCCCAATTCCTCGTCAAATACTTGGAATTTCTCACCACACAGTAATCCAATTCTAACTAAAATTTGCGGGAACTTCACGATCACCCCGAAAAAAAAAACATGTCTAACCCAGGAGCGTGTTGGCTGCGGCGCGTCGGTCATGTTGTCCCACTTCCTACACATTTCACCATAAACGAACGCAAATTGGAAAACGCGAACGGAGCTGACTTGTGGGTATTTTGTAGTTTTTGCTGCTGACACCAAGAACGAACCGGAGGCACACAGGGGTAATTTGGATCAAATCATGACAAAATCATTTACTGTTCACGATAATCTTATGACATAATTTTGATAAAAAAACACTTATTTAGGATTGATTTCGATCTGTTGTAGAACATTTAGCCATCTATCAATGAGTAAATGTATCAAAAAACATGCCTTTTTAAGCAAACAGCTTTTGAGTTCATTATTGATGACCGTTCGTAAGAATGTTCTTACAATAAACGAAAGTTATTTTATTTAGCATAAATTTGTGAGCTCATAGCTCGCTAAAAAGCCAGAAAATAATGAAGAATTAGAATTTTCCAAATTTTTGAATATTTTAACTCGAACTTTTGATTCGTAAGCAGGCTTTATTTTCTATGCGAGGTGAATAGTGCTTCCTCTGTTCTTGTCGTGACAAAAAATGATAGATTCTTTAATCCAAAAACATGAAACATATAAGTAGATGAAAAACCCTAATATAGTACTATACCATTTAATTCCACTACAGTTTGTATCCTTTGACAGTACCCGTACTAGACTCGACTTCACGAATACACGACACTGAAGACGGCTTTACAGTTAAGGTCGAAATACGCGTATCTGTCAAAGGATACAAACTCCAGTGGAATTAAATTGTATAGTATCAAATTCGTTTTTTTCATCTACTTAGGTATTAAACTAAACAGCTCGAAGATTTATTATGAACAAAGGGAGACTTACGGCTTCGGCACCATTCGACTGTTATCGGCAATCAAATTTCAAATATTTTTCTTTCAAAATACATCAGTGGAAACATTCAGATGATTCTTTGTTCTGCCCGCTTCCCGCTGGCGAGATTTCAGAGACTAAACAAACAATACCGCCAGAGATGTCATCGATTCAAATGAGCACGCCTCAAAATGCGACTGATTTGGAGCTGCCGAAGAGATTCACCAGCAGTTGTTATGGGAAAGTTGCCGAAGAGAGTGAGGCTGCCGACAATAGTCACACTGACAAGGGATGTTCGCAGCGTTGTAAAAACGTTTCCAAAAGCATGTTGACAAGTCTGTCGGTGTGAATCGATAGAGGATTGAGAAACGCATACATAAATAGACAAACACGGAATTTGTCTGCTGATGTCCGAGAAAATTACAAAAGAAGCACGGCATCGGCTTAAGCTGCCGAGAATACGTAAGTTCCCCTATCTAAATTGCGAATGAATAATCAATTCAAGAAAACTTTTTCAAACAACCGTAAGCCTGAATTAAACGAACTTAGTAGTTCGTCGCAGACTAAATTCTACACGTTCCACTCTGAACGACGATTTTCACATTTCTAACGTCCAATTTTCGGAATCGCAAAATTACGATTTTAAGTAAGATTTTCAACTTTCTCAAATTAACCACTACTTTCAGAGTTCTGTTTGATCTTTCGACCTTGACACTTGCTTTTCCCGGGGCAAGCGACGAGGGCAGGATCAAACATGTCGCGCGTCGGTCTCGTAAGTGAAAAAGTGGCGTGATCGGTGAGTTCGGTTGAAGAAAGTGAAAAAGTGCCGCGATCGGTTAGTTCTGTTTGATCTTTCGACCTTGACACTTGCTTTTGCCGGGGCGAGCGACGAGGGCAGGATCAAACATGTCGCGCGTCGGTCTCGTAAGTGAAAAAGTGGCGTGATCGGTGAGTTCGGTTGAAGAAAGTGAAAAAGTGCCGCGATCGGTTAGTTCTGTTTGATCTTTCGACCTTGACACTTGCTTTTCCCGGGGCAAGCGACGAGGGCAGGATCAAACATGTCGCGCGTCGGTCTCGTAAGTGAAAAAGTGGCGTGATCGGCGAGTTCGGTTGAAGAAAGTGAAAAAGTGCCGCGATCGGTTAGTTCTGTTTGATCTTTCGACCTTGACACTTGCTTTTGCCGGGGCGAGCGACGAGGGCAGGATCAAACATGTCGCGCTTCGGTCTCGTAAGTGAAAAAGTGGCGTGATCGGTGAGTTCGGTTGGAGTAACTGAAAAAGTGCCGCGATCGGTTAGTTCTGTTTGATCCTTCGACCTTGACGCTTGCTCCTGGGCAGTGCGTCAAGAAAGCCCGAACAGTTTTTTTTTATTCTTTTTGGGTCGCGCGCTTATTTTGTTTTTCCCTGAGTGCTTTTTTATAGCCGAGCAAACGAGTGAAGCCGAAAGTGGATTGTGGCTGCTCAGTCAAGGATAACGGATCAATTGGTGAGCTCGTTTCATGCTACTATTTCTAATCTATAAAATATGTATGACTGCACATTCAATCGTTACAATGGTGGGATGTAAATATGATTTTTCAATAAACTATGGATGGTTCGTCACTGTGAGTGTCGACACAAACTCTGATTCATGATTTATTTATGTTTAACATTTTTTTTTCAGAACACCTCTTATATACCTTTATTTTTGCAATTAAAAAAACTTTGAATGGTTCGACACTACAAGTGTAGACTTGCGAAAGGTTCACTTTATTCAACAAACTTTGGATGGTTCGCCACTGTAAGTGTCGGCATAAGAATAAGAGTGTTCTATGATGTCCCAACCAATCGAATTTTTTGTTTCTTTTCAAATGAGTAAAATATAATAACACATGCTTTCGTCCTGACAGCTGTAGGAATGTTACATTTAGGTATTTGTTCAACAAACTTTGAATGGTTCGTCACCTCAAGTGTCGGCATAATTTTCCTCTACATAGAAATTGTTCATATCAAATGAAAATATTATATTTACGTATAAGCATGTATATATCTCACAAATCATTGTTTATCATGGTCTAATCGCTTATCAAAGTGAATCCTATGACCCAACGATCCTCCCCATTAACAAACATCCCTCCCAGTAACCTTTGTGGAGATGCAGAGGCAAACACGGTCTCCAAAAAGCAAAGGTTACACACTAACATTCCTTCCCCCAATCCCACCTGACTGCAAGGACGTGGCCGGCGCCGTTATTGACCCTGTATAAATAGAGGCACTGAATTATGCACACTGAAGAAGATTATGGCCAATCCCAGCCGAACTTCTAGTTGATTCTTTGTGCATTTTCACTGACTTCGGTCAATCACGGAATAGCAACCATTGATATGTGTAGTCAGTCTAAGCTAAGCTAAGCTAAGCTTTCTCAAATTAACCACTACTTTCACTGCTCTGTTTTATGGAGAGACAAGTGACTTAAACACAAATCAAAGCAAAACACTGCCTGGGTCAATCTTACAGTGGTAGAAACATGTGAGTAATTGAACAATGCGATGTATCATTTTGTCATTAAGTTTTTAGGGAAAAATCAAAAATTTTGGTCGTGTGCTGCTTGCATGTAAAGTTGTCAAAATGTAGATCTATTTAAAACAGATTAGGAAATAAGGTTTGAATTCTACCTATTTGTCCCCTCCAAACCGTGTGAAAGTTACTTACGTCGATTCGAAAAAATAATCGAGAATTCAAAATATCACTTCAATATCGAATTATGAAGAGCAGACTGTATTTCTAAAGAAATGCACTAAAACATGGCAAGTGGGATTCTTAAAATAGAATTTCTGATTCAACGGAATGATAACATTGACTTGTATGTTTTATCTAAAATGTTTTGTTCCATTATGTTGGAATAATTTGTATCACTAATTGTAATCTCATTGGATAAAAAATCTGACCCATAAATTTCAATACATTACCAGACAACCTGAAGTTGCATAAGAATTAACGCCAGAACTCGGAATCATAGCCGTACAAAACGGTGACGGAAATCGTTTAAGTGGCGAATTTCCGTTCATAAAGCGCTATTTTCATAGTTAATCAGTGCATTGTACTTTGTGCCGTACACATATACCAAGTAAGTCGAATCAATCTAAAGCAGCTGTCCAATTAAGTCGCATAAGATTTCAGAATATACACTCACTTTGCATGCCAACTTTCACACCATATAAAATATGCACATATATCGCCTCCACTTTTGTACTTACAGTATTGGAAAAAACATTTGCAACTTTTTACTTCGATTTTCCATATAAAATGATTTCAGAAGGTTATATCTGAGTCATATTTAGAATTTGATTTGAATTAAATTTTCACAGTTCTTCAGAAATAATTCCCAAACGAACATCAAACACGTTGGGTACTGGAGTTTTCGTACTCGCTTCGAACCCTGTCCTCGTGTTCAAACCGAAACCACGAAGCAGCTCACGAACCAGTACCTAAACCTAAACTTATGTTTGGAATACCAAAGTTCAAACCGATATTTAGAAACCGGCGAAATTTTCAATATATATATGATTTTTCCAACCACTAGTTCAGAGTAGTAATGATTTGACTAAAGTGAGCTTTTTGACGATTTTTTTTATAATTGACATATCTAAACATATTCAAGAAATAGTTTCATGGTACCGTAAATTCGGGTGAAATTGATCACCGTATCACAATATTCTATTCCTTCCTAATGGAGCATAAATTTCAATGTAACCTGCAGTCAATGAACGTTGTTTGTCACAACTATTGTCAAATTGTCTGTTGTGAAGCATTTTTGCTTTAAAGAATCTGCTTGGCAATCTGCTCATATGGTTGAAATCATTGAATTTTTTGTTGGATATCAAGGAATTCCTTAGGTAATTGCATACATTTAGGCGTTTTGCGCGTATTTCCTGAAATTGAAATGAATAGATACGTTATTGATATAAATATTGTATTGTTAAAAATTTAACAAGCATATTCGGATTCAGGGAGCTCAAATTTATTATGTAGAGTTGCTTTCAAAACTAACAACAATCGCATTTACAAGTGATCAATTTCACCCCGAAATGAGTTCCCCTGATTTTTTTATTTTAGGGATATTTGTTAGCACTAAAATGACATTTGTTAGAAAATTTCGGTACATGAGCCGATGAGGCTCACCTTCGTACTTGTTTTCCTGCATTTAGTTGTATGGCATTGTCAACATTATAGAAAACAGACAATAAAAACCGTCAAAAAAATCAATTTCACCCGAAACTACGCTATCTTTAGCAAAGTTGTAGATTTTCAGGAGATGAACAAGTTTGCTGAAGATAGTTTTTGTGTAGGACTATCATATTTTGAGATAAAAAGTTTTGAATTTTTCGCCGACAATTTTACTTTAGTTCAATCGTTATTTCTTTCAAACTCGTGATTAGAAAAAATATTCAAAAATATATGTTAATCTTCAAGTTTTGTCTGATGTTTTGGGAAAATATGAATTTTGAATTTTGAATTTGAATCGGTTCATAAATAACAAAGAACTAGCTTACAAAAGTTGGTCTTTTTGTACGGAAATTCAAAAAAGTTGCAAATGTTTTGTCCAATACTGTGTAAGGCCTTTTGACGACATCTTGTACGGCAACATTGGACATATAAGCATTGCATAATGCAAAAGATGATTTCGTTACATGTACATTCTGGTTGACTGAGTTGACATTGATTAAATGTGAATCACGTCAATTAAACATAGAATGCAAAAATAGGCTGCACTGTACGTCAACATGTCTAGCTGAATTCTTAATAAGGTACATTTTATTTATCTAGAACACCTCCTAATCCAAAAAATATGAAACCATGTAACTTCTGCACATAGTTTAATGTATATTTTCATAAAAGCTTCAAGCTCATTAAACACCATCAAGGCCAAGACACTTCTGGAGGTTGACAGCAAAACTCTCAAAGAACAGAAACATTTTAGACCAAATTTAAATAGCAATAAAAATTTGGTCATTAGCAAAATGATTGAAAATTATTTCTATCTTTTTGACAATTGATCAACCTAAACTACTATTGAGAAACTTACCTATAGCAGTAGTCTCAAAATGCAATATGTTGAGTGCTAACAAGATGAAACACTCATTCTAGTACTCAAAATGGCAATAGAATCCAAGATGGCTGCCACATTTTTTCCTTTCTAAATGATAGTCTGTTCATAAAAAATTACTTTTTTGAAAACGGTTCAGCTAAGCTGGTGTAACAGGAGTCCGCTAATTTAAGATACCGTAAAACGCGGTATCTTTGATAATGCGGGGCCCAAAACATACTAAACGAAATATCATAGTTTCTGTTAATAAGTCAAGCAAAACGAATGTTAAAGTTACGAGAGTAAATATTATATTTCGTTGGAATCTAAAACATTCGAGGCTTTATATTCGAATAATCACAGTAAACGCAATATTAGCATTTTAAAAACGCTCACGACCATGCTGTTCTATGATCACTATGTGATGGATTTTTAAAGATTTCATCACTTATCCTTGACAACCTAGTTGTAGTAGAACATTAATTCGGTCTCAAAACACTTAGCGAAAAACATTTTTTTTTATAAATTGGAACCATTATTGTAATCAAGGTCAGAAATTTCCATATAATGTTAAAAGCCTAGATGCATGATAGATAATTTTACAGAAATCCTTCAAGACTTATACTGGTGTTTGTCATGTTTGTTTAAATTAAAAACTCTTTTGTGGATTTGATATAAATTTTGTACTTTAATGGACGAAATCGAGGATGTGACATTTCGTATAAAGACGTTTCGCATACAGACGTTTGGCATAACGGACAGTTGGCATAATGAGGATTATATGCCTTCTTTAAAATTCTACCTGTTCTTGTATGAAAATTCTTTATGCGGAACGTCCCATTAAATCTAATCCAGGTTCTCGATTGCCTTTTTAACGAGAAACTTGCGACGATCAACGCGCCTTCATCATTCATATTACGTAGAGTATAAGAACTAAGTTTCTTCCTATATGCGAAATCATCACCTTCAAACACTGGCGATTTTGCGGTGGAATGATAGTGTTTGATCATGAATTAAGGTGTGGCCCACATAGAATGGGAACTCATATGTTTGGATATTTCAACGACTCTAGTAATCAAATTTAGAAGCCGTCTATGTGTGCTATAGAACAATAATGACATCAGAGAAATTCAACAGGGAAGTAGAAAGAAAGAGGAAAATAATTGTGCACAAAATTTTGGAAAACTCAATTTGTTTTTTTTTTCTGGTTCATATCGGCTCTTCCAGTCTTTAAACAGCTAATACGATTTTTGCTTCAACTTTCCGACGTTTCGGCGTATATTTCGCCTTCTTCAAGGATTTAGAGGCTGCGAAAGCTCAATCGTTAACCTTTTTAGTGCCGAAAAATTAAAAAAAAAACTGTGATGGTCACAAATAGCAGACAATCTCAATTCGGATCAGACACTAATAAATAAAAAATTGCGAAAGTGCTAGATTTTCCAAGAAATACTGTGTGGAATGTACTCAATAAGTATGAAGAAACTATTTCGACGGATCGCAAGCCACAAAGCAAATGTCAGGCAGTTACTGTGCTCTCACAGCTGCTGATTCAAGTTATCAGAACCAATGCGTGAAATCCAAACATCACGAACCGTGATTTGGCCAAAAAGTTCGGTGCAGCACGTAGTATTTTCCAATGGATTCGTCGCCAGATATTGAAGCCTTCGATAATACCTGCAGACAACCAAATGGGAAACAAAAGCAGATAAACGTGGTCAGATTCCGTACCAGGAAGCGGTATGATCAAATATTGACAAAAAATAAAGGGTCCAAATCAAGTTCCAACTGCAATGATGACAAATAATAGTTTGGCTGTGGGTTTCTATGTATTTATGTACCCATTAGCAAAGTAACCTAAAAATCTAAAATCGACTCTAGATTTTATGAAAATTTTAAGGTACATTCAAAATTTATCGTAATGCAATCTTTCCATTGCGATCGATGACTAAGTACTTGGTTCGAAAGTTTTTAAAACAACGACTCATAACATTTTTAGAAGACACTCATTTAAATAGAAGACCTTATACATTTGAATATATATAAATTTGATATAATCAATATTTCAAAATCGTAAAAAAATTAAATTTAAATAACTTTTTCAAAAGGAAATTGTAAGATCAGGCATCCTTAACTTCAGGAATAGCAGTTGATGGAGCATGGAACATTAACGAGTCTATATGAGATTTTAAATGTGGATTAAACAGTTTCGATGGTCATCGTGGTTCTATCCCGTTAGGCTGATCGTCGTTAGGCCGATGGCCATTAGGCCGAATAGCGTTAGGCCGAAAGGGCTGTTAGGCCGAAAGGATCGTTAGACCGAAAGTGTCATTAGGCCGAAAATGAGCGATACTTCTAATGCACCATACGGCCGAAAGGGAAACCAACAGGGTAGGTCAGGATAATTTGCAATACCTATATCTACCTGTGAAACGTAACAAGAAAGAACAGCCTTTGATTAAAAGAACGCTGATGAATGTGTTAGCCATTTGAAACAATAGTAAATGATGATCAACGGCATTCGGCCTAATGACATTCGGCCTAACGGCATTCGGCTAACCGACCTGCACCCGGTCAAAATTGATTCAAAAGCCAGTAATGAACGCAATACAAATGAACATTTGCAATAAGAAATTTCTATAAATTGCGATAAATAGTTATCAACTATTGTTTTTTTAGAGAAATATGTCGGAAACTTTTGTTGAT
Organism: Aedes aegypti; assembly: GCF_002204515.2. Taxonomy (NCBI): domain Eukaryota; kingdom Metazoa; phylum Arthropoda; class Insecta; order Diptera; family Culicidae; genus Aedes; species Aedes aegypti. The sequence continues at coordinate 331,930,955 of NC_035109.1, forward strand.
CAAATAAAATAAATATAAACGATAGATTTGTTAATACTAAAAAGTTAATTAATATGATAGCCATTCCATTGTTCGTGCATATCGTCGAGGATATTTGACGTACCGTCGATGGGGGTGACAATGGGTCTAGGGGGTGAGATTGGGTCGAAATGGAAAATTATGATTTTTGTATTATATCAGCTAATAACGCTGATATCGCTAGAAATAATCATTCGAATCTATGACAAAAGGTCGAAAGACAAAAGGTCGAAAGGACAGAAGGTCGAAAGACAAAAGGTCGAAAGGACAAAAGGTCGAAGAACAAAAAAGAAGGGACAAAAGGTCGAAAATCTTTTTTCAAAGAAGGAAAAATTTCCCACCAAGCAAATCAGTTTCGACCTTTTGTCGTTTCGACCTTTTGTCTTTCGACCTTTTGTTCTTTCGACGTTTTGTCTTTCGACCTTTTGTCCATAAACCGTCTAAAATATTGAAAATGGGGGTGAGAATGAGTCAAGCAAGAACAATAGTAAATGAAATTGCAAAACAACTTTTTTGACATTTTACGGTGCCGGGTGTTCTCATTCCTCATTAAGATGTGTTTTTTCTTTCTAAATACAGCATCTCTGAAACATCAAACATGTCTACTTGAGGATTCCGTGCGTGGAATATCAAAGCAACGCATTTTGACAACTTCTCAAACCAGCAACTGTGTTTCGTGGGCAACAACATCTTAAAATGTTATCAATTGTTTTGTTTTTATAAATTTAATTATTTATTAGTGTTTTAATATTACAAAAACATCTCACGAAAGTACGAATGAGTTGGATTGCTGAAATACCGGTACTATGACGTCAAAATCTGCCTGAAATATATTGATCGTGGAATGTCGCACCGAAATATAACTATTTGCGAGGGTTTAAAATAATCACTGTTTCAGTACACCTCTAGGAAAACTGAATAGGCTCTATGGCAATAGGGATAAGACTTTGAAGATAATTTGAGGGAAACAAACAAGTAAATTTATGTAAACTTGACGATAAATGTTGGATCTCATAAATTTTCTCAAAACTCTTCAAATTTTTGGTATAATCGTTCTTTTAAGTGAGTTCTTCATACTTGTGAAACATCTTAGATATCTGTTCGTCTTGTTTGCATCGTATTTCATCAATATTTTGGAGCTGTTAATGGTTTTGCAATCATATTCTCAAAAATAAGTTATTTCAAAAATAGTGACCCAATGTCACCCCCTCTATGGGGTGAGATTGGGTCATTTTTCATTCACTTGTAGTGCCACTGTGAATAAATATTTTTCAATATTTTTTTAACAGTTGTTAATGTACCATCAAAGTGCATACACACCAAATTTGAAGTTTATTGGAGCTAAATTGCGATAGTTATTCAATAAACAAATCGTACATATGCCTTTTTAACCCATTGTCACCCCCAACGACGGTACCTATCTTAGTAAATTTAGGTAAACGTAACAACAATCATTTATAACAACAAGATACTTGCATTTTTCCCTATGGTGTTTCAACTTACCCATATGATAGAACATCTATATCAAGTGAGCATCAAAAAGATCAGAATCAATGGCATCCTTGACTTATCTTAATATGGTCAGAATATCCCCTAGTTCAGTTCACCAACCATGTATGCTTCAAAATCAAAAACGGTTAACATTTTCATCACATATAAAATATTCCACCTGTAAATTTGAAAATTTGTTCAATTTTTGTTACACTATAGCGGTTAAATAATTAAAAAATATAAACGACATCAGTGTTTGGAAACACTGGTCTACATAATTATGCATTGAAAAAAAGGCCAAAATTCTGTAAAAAAATGTTTTTAATGTTTTTTTTCTATTTTAATAAAATGTGTGGAAGAGTTTTATAATTGATCGTTTTGTTCAGAAGCTATTCATAAACAAAAAGTGTAGAAAGTCAATCTTCATACTATTAGCTATATTTTGACAGAACCAAAAACTTCACATTCGAAACTATGTCCACAAATTCCCTCTAGTTACTCCTCCGTGCATCGATATCAAGTGGCGGCGTCAAGCGTGCGTTAGGTTCGCACGCTCACGCGCTTGCAGCAACTACCAAACTGAACCAGTTTCCATCCAGTTCAGCAAATGAAGAAACTAGACCGTGCGCTGGCTGCCTGAAAAAGTAAGCAAACAAACCGCACCGTGATCGAAATAATTGTAGCAACTACTAGGCTTGAGAGAGTGCTTACGCGGATGGATTGGGGCTTTTCGCGACAACAATTTGCAGAACGCTGCTGTTGAGTCGAATCTAGAGCTCGCGGTGGAAGCCATTACGTAAGATTGGTCGTCGCCGCCGCCGGCCTTAAACATTCCCTTCTATAAGTGAGCGAAATGTGTTCATCGTGGAATTTCGTAAGAGTATAAATTCAATACACTAGAAGTCAAAAGATTTTTATAGCTTTCCGCTCGAGCGAAGGAACGATCCATGTTGATTCGTTGTTAACAGGGAATTCATCTTTGTGTCTTTCGATCCCGATCGGGAGGAAGTAGCAAGCCTAAAACAATCACGTACCAAATTAAGGTATAATAGCTCGACTTGTTTTTGATCAGTAATTATAAGGATAAGTATGGAGCCATATTATGCTATCATTACAGAATTAGCTATTCATAAATTATTTATTTTTTGATTTTTTTGAGAAAAATATGATTAGGAGTGACGATGTTTCAAAAATTTGCGAAACTTTGTTTGTTAATGAGTATCTCCTGCTATTATTTTTTTAAATACCTACTCAATAACTTATTAAGCTTTTGGAAACTTTCAACAAAGTATTGTTATGCGTTAAGTATTAAAATAATCAATTTTTTTGCTGTGTCGGTGTTATTGACAACCATATATGGTTTTGTTTTTTGTATTTTAACTCTTATTACCATGAGGATGATCATTATTATGAAGCGCATACCATAGTACGCTTATACGCAAAGATACGATGTTTGTTTCTCTGCTCGGGATTTTCCATCGTGAGATGCGACTGCACTCTCACTCACACAAGACGCCCACTGTAGTCACTGCACCTATCCTAGCGAGAACATCAGCCGCCACAAACAGTGGAATCTACTTTGAAATTGATTTTATGGCAGCAGTTGGCCGTAAAAATCGTTCAAATTAAGTTAAATGGGGAGTTTGATGGTGTCTCCTTTTCCGTCATCATCTGCAGTCGAAAGTGTGGGAAATGAGAGCGTGAGATGGATCTGATGAGAAGACGGCGCTACGGGGATGGCGGTGACCCCTTGCTGACAACACTGTCGTGGCTGTGGTGTTGAACGCCGTCCCTAGGTGGGGTACGAGCAGCTGCAATTGGGTGATTTACTCGAGATTCGCAACCGAGTGGATCTGTTTGGCGTCATTGTGACGCACAAAGTAATTTACTGCATGTTTGCAATAAATGGAGCAGTAATTTTTGACCTGCAGGGATTTGGTGTCATTTTTTTTTGTACGGTCGTACAGTGTAGACATAAATGCAATAGATTTTGATACATTCATAATCGATAAATTGGAAATTTATGTTTTAAAACTCATAAAAATCATTATCATTAATTTTTCCTCTATTTTTCGATCAATTTTGATAATCTATGGCTTTTCTAATAGTGCACAGTGGGGAGTGCATAATTGATTTGAGATTTCACGGAATTAACATGTTTTAAGTAAGTTCTAGTGGTCATTATCCCTTGTAATTCGAAGGATTTTCAAAACAATCCAACAAAATCAATTTGAATCGCATTGCTCCCAAACTGCCAATTCCACTTTACTCATTACGAAATCGCTTTCCTATCCGTCCGAAAACTCACTTAACCCGGATGTCACCACTTTCCATGCATCTACGGCTCTTATCGGTTACTTCCACGCCAGCTGCAGTACATAATCGTTACGCAAGATGTCCGTCCATTTCCAGTAAGGGTCTTTACAACACACCACTGCTGCTGCTGCTGCTGTAGTTGGTGACACTGTCGCCTAATTTGTGTACCGACGACTGATGCAATCGTTTAATGTAAACGCAACTTGGGGCTGTCATTGTACGTGACCCTTGCCAATCAACACGTTCCTTTTCATTACGTTCGGTTCCCGAGTGCGATAAGTCACCGCACATAACCATATCCCGGTAATGGGCGCGAATAATGAATCGCTTTTTTCAATTAAACTTCCCCAGATTCCGGTTGATCGCCAAAGGCCTTTTGGCCACCGAAATTTACCCGAGTATCAAAACTATTAATCACACATTTAAGGGGACCGGTATTACGTCCACATGGATGTGGCCGTTTCGACCCTCGTGGTCCACCCAAAACCAAGTGTTGTTTGTACGGCTGATTGGCGGTTTGGGCCGATCTGCGGTCATAATCCGTTTATTTTTTTCGGTGAGACGCGTTAAGACCTTATTATCGGTCTTTTTCTTCAGCTTTGCTTCATCTCAGCGCGCTGTTCGAAGAAGACGATGATGATATCGGGAGAAGCGATCGATGTCAAGACATAATCGCTTTATGAACGGTTTCGTTGCCGACACTGGGGAGCTACATCGTATGTGTGAAAGGTGTGTGTAATCAAATTAGTTTGTCAAATCCGTGATTGGTATTATGTAGCGTGGAGAGTTAGCGGAACAAAAAGACCCGATCATTAAGTTTCATATTGTCGGCCGCGTGTGTGGCGCAATCATTTGATCCGATTCACGTGCTGATCCGGATTAGCCGGAGTTTGAAGGGAAATTTCAATCGACGATCGCGTGTGGTTCGTCGGAAATTTGCATCCCACGGTCTGGCCCAGAACTTGGGAACTTCCCAAACCAACAACGAGACAAAGATGAAGAGATCCCACCGTCTTCTCATTTACATAATAGCAGACAGGCCCCTTCAACGCCGAGCCACACTTTCGCTTTCAACACCCGAGCCAACCGTCGACGTCGTCGTTGGAATCAAAGTTCTTCAGTTGGAATCTCTTTCGTGTGTATCAACTTCCTTCCTGTACAATTCCGCGCAGCTCTCAGTTTCTCAGCTGGTGCGTGACTTCAACCTCTGCTGCGAGTTTTCCCACACCCTCAGTGGAACAGTTGCAACGTTGTTGTTGCTGAAGAGCAGTGGTTTTCAACCAGACACCAAGATCACCTCTGCATCTCCATGGTCATCATTGGAAGGAGTTTTTATTAATGGGGAGGGTTCAAAAGCTAAATGACCAGGATTCACCTTGGTAAGTGATGCGATTCATGCAACCTCGATTCAAAAAGTAATCTACCAATCTCTGACACTTGAAGTAACAATACACTATGACAAATACTTGACTTGAATTTGTCAGTATTGAAACCAATGTTTGTGTGTTGTTTTATTTATAGCCAAATATTTGCACATTTGGCAAATCGCGTGCTGATAGCTTTTGAGTATCTGTTGGTACGTGTATTTGGTAGTCTAAATACACGTACTGTCAAACGATAAGCAATAAGGGCAGAATTCAAAGGTATAATACTCAAATCTTCTTTTCTTAATTCTGAATTGTCAGTCAATTTGATTTTTTGAAAAAATAAAACAAGAAATATCTTTTATTCGTATTTAACTCGAGTTAGTCGAAAATAGCTATATTTGAAAATTCACAAAATATCAGTATAACTCATTGGTAATATTTCTTGAATTATATGTCAATTCTCTCATGCGACCTTTAGGGGGAATTCTCCCGGTTGAAAACCACTGCTTTAGAGGTCTTGTTTGCATCCACAATCAGTGAAATTGCAAGTTTGGGCGCGAGTCAGTGCTCTGGTAGGGAAGAGATTCAACGTCCAAAATTGGCCAATTATTGCCAATTGCGAGCACTACACTGGCAGAGCTGAGGGGGTTTTCTTTCTCACCGCGGGATTTGGTAACGAATGGGAAACGGCAAACTCAACACCGCTGACTGTGAGCACGGAGTGTGGTGGTAAAGGGCGAGAGTAATCCGGCATTGATTTGATAGTTTAAACGCGATTTCCGAGTGATGATCCGCAATAAATGCCGGCGATCGGCGAGTTTGCTTGGGAAACTGGAAGGGAAATTTCGATGCAGATCGATTTTTAATTCGATTAATTAGGCGGTGGAGAAATATCGATTGATTGATGGTGAGCATTACTTTGCGTTAGTAACGGAGAATTTTTTCGGGTGGAGGCTGATGGTTGTGGGTGCGACCAGAGTAGGAAGGAAATCAACATAGTTTCTTTGAAAACTGTGCAATATTCCAATGGATTGACAGATTACCGACTGGATGTTTTGTAGGATCATCTGGATATGCAATAATAGCAAATTTAGTAAAGAAAAAAAGTAGAAAAGAGATCCTTTATAATCCCTCTACCAGCATATTCATTTGTTTTCACCGCAAAAAAAAAATTTGAATCGCGATAACATTCTCGTTTCGCGATATTTTTGCACCATTTTTCCACAAGTTCCCAAAGTTATCTTCTAATTTCAGAGTCTACGTCGATATTGATCATTGGTCATCAGGTTTGAGGTTATTCCGATGTTCCTTGGGTTACCGACATTCCCAATATAAAATTTCTTTGACCACAATTTTATTTTTGGCCAATTTTTCAGAAAACTAGAATTAGGGCTATACAATGCCAGGTAATAAGGAGCTCTTCTGAAAAAATCATAGAAAGCGGTTGAGTTATCTCCGAGAAATCTTAAAATTAGAATATGAGGGTTTTTACAAGTTTTGAAGATGCTCCTACAGCCAGAGTAGCACTACAAACATTAAACATTAAAAATCCGGTCGTAATTCATGCGCTTGACGATATTCACCTTTTTATACATTTGGTAAGTAGACTTGTTTGAGAAGTTTTACCGCCGAGTATTGTTCGCAGTACTTTACGCTCAAACACCCCGAAAGCTCTCCGGTCGACTTCCCCCAATGTCCATATGATTCAAGGTCATATACGATAACCGGAAGGATCAGTGTCTTGCATAACGCGAATTTTGTTTTTATTTGCAGGCTACGGGACTTCAGCTGGTTACAGAGCCCGTAGAAAGCCCGACTCGCAGCTGCAATACGTCTTTTCACTTCGTGGGTAACGTCATTATCGCACGTCGCAAGTGTTCCTGTTCCAAGATACAGATATGTTAAACAGCAAGTTAGAAAGAGCGTGTTTCAAGCTAAGGTTACGAACGATGATGAAATCACGTCCACAACCCGCACACATGATTTCAATCCATCAAGCGTTTCACGAATCAGTCTAATCAGCTTCGCCGGAAAGTCATGGTCGAACATAATTTGCCATAACTCGTTTCTCATCACTGAATCGTACGCTGCTTTGAAATCTACAAAGAGATGATAAGCCTGCAAGTGGTACTTCCAAAATTTATCTAGGATTTGACGCAGAGTAAACATTTGGTCCGTCGTTGATCAGCCCTTTCGAAAACCAGTTTGATATTTGCCGACAAACGACTCCTTTTGCGGTCTCAATCTGTTGAACAGGGTTGCCCCATCCAACCATCTAGAAGACATTTTTTCTCCCTCCCATATCCTCGAAATGATACGGTGAAGGGTTTCGTGCAACTACTCACTTCCTTGTTTGAGAAGTTTGTTAATAGCTTTCTTGACCTAATTTAGCGTTGGAGGTTCTACAGCCTGTCTATCGCGATCGATTTGGATTTTGCTACCAGATCCACTTCCGTAATCTTCATTCAACAATGACTCGAAGTAATCTTTCCCCCTGGCGGCCACCATTCTTTTATCCGTCAGCAAGTTTCCTCAGCGGTCGTTGCATATGGCGGGAGACGACGCTGTTTTTCTCCGCACACCATTGACAGATTCTTAGAACCGTCGCATGTCGTTCTGTTTCATAGCTTCGTGCGCCTGAGCAATTACTGCCTCTTCATGCTCCTTTTTCTTCATGTGATGGATCCGTTTTTCGGCTGCCCTTGCTTTTGTACCGCTCTCTGCTCTGACAGGTATCAGACACCAGAATCCGTCTTCTAGCCACGATCTTCTCGTCCGTCATTCTTTGGCACTCCTTGTCGAACCAATCGTTGCTTGATCTTCGTTGAGCAGAACCTACCACTTCTCGCGCTACTGTGCTCACCGCTCCATGAACTGACTTCCGTAAGTAGCTGAGGTTGATGCTCTTAGTGATTTCACTAATCCGCTCGTCGAGCTTTTGATGTTAGTCCGCTGCTACACCATTGAGCGATGCCCGGAGCCACGCTATTCAAGTGCTCATAATATGCGTCCATCGTGTGTGCCGTTCAGAAGGAGAAAGAGGAGTCATGACCTACTGCTCGTTAGTTTGCGTTTACCATCACGAATGACATATGAGTTCATTCATACATCAAACACGCTAAAGGAAGGTTACTCATCGAGCTGCATACACCAAACAGCCATCACAACCATGGATATTGAAACGCAACAATTGACGATTTTTAAAACTCGAAACAATTGAAATCCGCGCTCGAATTTTGCTTTTACGAGATAGTGGTCTGAGTCGATATTAGGACCCCTAAAAGATCTAACATCGATGATATCGGAAAAATGTCAGCCGTCTACTAGAACATGGTCGATTTGGTTGCAAAGCTCGTCATCTGGGTGTCGCCAGGTGTGCTTACGGATATCCTTACAAAGTAGATGTTACTGATGGCCACAACAGACGCTTACCAAAATATTTTTATGAAAACTTAACCAAAAATTTAGTCTACTTAAAGTTCGGGACAGTGGCGGATTTCTGTCAAGCAATTTAGATAACTTGATTCCATCAAACAAAAAAATACTACAATGAGTTCTATAATTTTTGCTGATCAATCATTAATGATCTACAAAAGTTATAGGAAGTGTTGAAAGCGATTCACACTTCTTCTTCTTCTTGGCATTTCGTCCCAACTAGGACAGAGCCTCCTTCTCAGCTTAGTATTCTCATGATCCATTCTACAGTTATTAGCTGAGAGCTGCCTTTGACGAAGCTGCCCTTTTTGCATTCGTATATCGTGTGGCAGGTTTAATGATACTCTATGCCCAGGGAAGCCAAGGAAATGTCCATTACCAAAAGATTACTGATGGTAAAGGGTTATCGTTGTTATTCAACACGTTCTTAGATATTCTCAAAGAATGGCTCTCCCCTTTTATTGATCCTTTCAATGTACAGATGAAAGTCACATACGTCCCCAGAAGTATCATCAGGGGTATATTAAAAAAAACTCACTTAAATAGCTGGGTTAGATCTGAACACAATGCAAAACACAATCCTTCTCATTATTTACCTGAGGCCGTTTTTTGAATGACAATTTAATTTTGGCATTTCACAGTAAAGATAAAACACTCCATAACTTGATATTGAAGGGAGCATCGAAATAGGGAATAATTGAGTTACAGGACACATAACCGATGCAATTGTGATCCAAGGAACAATCAAGTTAGCCATGAAAACGAACTTTTACTATGATTCTCCAACTTTTTCGAGTAAGGAAGAGTTGACTGTTATGAAGGACCATCGTTCAATTTCGCTATATATATATTTTTTTTTTCACTATAGAAGTTGTTGTTATAACGATCTTATTCAATTGGCATTGCAACACTTTCCAATCCATATAACTTTCACACCTTCTGATCGTACCACTTTGGAACCAAGAAATACAATCAAACTTGTTTCTCGATATCATTATCACCTGCCAATACATACAACCAGTTTGTTATTCATCGCTCCAGCCAGTCACGGAACCAAAAAAAAAATCAAACAAAGTTCAAAAGCAACGACAAGCAGCAATGACGTGTTCTGTGATGACTTTAAAATTTCGAGTTCTTCGAATATGCCTCATCCGAGAGCGAAGTCGTAAACAAGCCCGCGGATGGACAACGCTTATTCAGCCCTATCCGCAATCACAACATCCGGGAATTACCGAAATCCACTCTTTTTCTCGGTAAAATAATAATGGTAACTGTTCATTTCGTTGGTTGGAATATAGGGGTTCCTGGGGTAATATGCACCACTTAAGGAAGATGTGCCGAAATGGACTGGACACTAAACAACATGTATGTAGTGTTTTAATACACGAATCTAATTGGTTTGGGTTCACTCTACATGGTGTTGAGCAAATTTTCATCATAATTACACTAGATTGTTGGAAAATTTAACTTTTCTCAAACACTACTTTTGCGTGAATTCAGATTGATGCGGGGCACGATGCACCATTTTTTGGGGCAGAACACACTACAACATTGAGGCAAGACGCACCTAAACAAAGGGGCATGATGCATCACAACAATGAGGCAAGATGCACCATCGTGTTTTAAACATAATTTTATTTATCGTAAAAACACGAGTTTTGGATGATTTTCGTCAGTGCTGGGAATGGTAATAGTAGTAGGCTTGAATTTCGCGAAAATCACTTGGCTCTCTCACTACAGTAGTTTAAAATCGTGAATCTCATCAAGTAGCCTATATTGGGTACATGAATTTCTCTAAATCAGTAGTGTTATTGAAAGCTCTAAATGCGGGAAATGCAGCGGGAAATAGAACATTTTTCTACAGTAATTTTGCGTTGCCCTTAGCAACGGGTTTTTTGCAATTTTCAAGTCTTTTTGCCTACAGCAGCGATAGGCGTGAGTTTCACTGGCTTCGCTGACTGTGATTGGCTTTGCTTGGCTACTGATTTTCGTCTACAAAATGATACAATTGTGCATAAAAACGGTACTAAAGACTTCAAATGACATAATTTTTATGATTGTAGTTAATTTTGGAATGGATCATTCTGCCCCGTCCGATGGAGTGCATGTTGCCCCAACCGGGTGCTTAACAGAAAATGTTATGAAAAATAGAAATCGTTGTCTTATTTCGCCAAATCATCTCTTCAACAACTAGCCCAGTCTCTAATCATCTCTTTTATGGTTAAAGGTTGTAAAAATCTCAACCCATCGCTTTCAAAACAACAAGTGAAATGATCGGGAAAGTTACATCAGAATCGTGTTTTTCGATTTCCATGCTCTATCTCCCTGTTAAGTTTTTTAAAATGTTTCAAATTCCCAGGGTGTCAACAATTTGCAATGTTTCATCAATCCGCATAGGATTTTTCTCTCAAAACTCGTTTATTTCAGAGAAATTGACAAGGTGCGTTTTGCCCCGGCAGTGCATATTACCCCAGGAGCCTCTACTTTTGTCTCGGCAGTGAATGATCAGACGAAATCGACGAGGCTTCTCAATTGCGTGGGATACTTTGAGCAGGCCAATTTCGTTGACCTTCTCAATTGTTTGTGATTAGTCACCACCGCCGGGCGCCCGCCCGGTTTAATTGGATTGTGCTGAATCGATTGGGTGTTTGTGTTTGCGATCATCTGTTGTTGTGATCACAATTTGTTTTATGTATCCATAGGTTCAATCAGGTTACTATGAAGAAAGTAAACCACTTAGTCATCAATCGAATAAATAAGGCCATCATAAATCGTAAACAGGGAGATCCAGATATTCGTAGCGATAAATGCGCAGCTATTCAGCGAGACCAAGCTGAGGATCGTGGTTGCGAATCCCACCGGCCGAGGATTTTTTTCGGGTTGAAATTTTTCTCGACATCCCCGGGCATAGATCAATTAGCAAAGTAAGCTCTCAGTTAATAAGTGTGGAAGGGCTCTTAGGAACACTAAGTTGATAAACAGGCTCTGTCCCAGTGAGAACGTAACGACACAAAGAACAAGAAGAATAAATCGTAAACAACGATGATTCACATTTGTATTGAATCGTTCGTCGTCTCACTAAAGACATTCAAGGTACCCCACGCCATACATGGAAGGCATAGAACAGCAAGTGTGTCCCAGTCAACATTAAGTCCAAATAAGGGAAGCCTTCTTACAGCAGAGGGAGACCTTCTACCTTGACAAGGCTCTTCGTGTCGAGCGATCTCACGCCACCATCCACCATCCGGAGAGAACGATCGACGAATCGTATGATCCAATGTCCAGGTCCACTGTAGTAGTCAAAATAGCGCCGAAAAAGCAAACAAACGAAAGTGAAACTCAACGGTAGAGTTCACCTCCACGCATCGCTAAACCGGTTCGAACGCAGCGGAAAGCGAAAAAAACTGCCTTTTGTCGGAATCAATTGTGTCCCATTATGGCCTTCCCTATAGTTCGGCTCCCCAATACCGAGACAGCAACCGATCGATTTGACATTGAAATTTGTCTGCGCATTGATCGTCGGTTTTTGCTGCTGTCGTCCGATCTTTCATCGATCGGAGGAATTGACACGATACTGAAATCCTCGGGAAGAAGCGGTCCTTCGGCCATGCAAATTTAATTATTATTTATACTCACTTTATGGAACCCGTGCGTCGTATTGTGTCGACGGTCGCCATTGTGAGCAAGTTC